>NC_083576.1:91195353-91330353 GCF_027579695.1 Neoarius graeffei
TGTGTGTGTGTGTGTGTGTGTGTGTGCGCTTTTCTCTGAGGTGAAAAGCGATCTCAGTTCATGGTTAATAAAAATGTCTCGGAGAGATTCATGTCGAGATCCAGGAAACATCCGGCGTAACGAACACGCTCACACACCTGAACCTGTGATGAGTCGTGACCCAGCGATGCAGCTCCATGCTGATTCGTTTCAACATGGATGTCTTTCAGGAGGAGAAATGTTCCTGTAGTTGTAGAAATTTGTCTCGAAAGTGTAACAGCGCCCCCTGCAGGGCTGGTGCACTCACACTCGCACGACAGATCTGACGAAACCGCAAAGAGAACGCGAGCATGCTTGTGTGTATCAGTGTGATGGACACAGGAGTGAGAGTGTAAACTGTGTGTGTGTGTGTGTGTGTGCACTCACCGAGTTGGCTTTGAGCTGTGTGTGATTCTCGTTGTCGTGCTCTAGTGCAATGGGTGAGGATTTTTGCGGGGGCGAGAGCATGAGGTCCCTGCACAGAGGCCACGCCTCCAGTTTCTCCCCCACGCGCAGAGTGTCCAGCTTTTGCATCGCCTCCACACTGGGCCGTGCCGTGTCCTCTCTCTCTCTCTCCTTCTCTCTGTCCCTGTCTCCACGGTTCTTGCCCCGGTTCTTGCCCCGGTGACGCTCCTCCCCTTGCCCATAGGGCTTCTGGGAGTTGGAGTCCATGGGTTGCAGCGGCTTCATCTCCATCTCATAGTTGCTCAACTTCTCCTCGTCCTGCTCCAGCAGCCGCGTCTGCGTCCGGTGCGACGTCCACTCCGCCCACTTCTCTCGCGACGACGGCTTGTGATTGGACGAGCCGTGCTCCCGTGACGAGGCCTTGTGATTGGACGAGGAGTGCCGTTGGTGACCGTTGGTGTTCACCGTTCTCGGGTATTCCTCTCCTAATCCGCTCCGTCCGCTCGGCCTTCCGTGGCTTCGTCCCTCCACCAGAACCTGAATTTCAGAGGCTCCACCCCTCTCATCATCCACGGCACTCTGTCGCAAGAAGCGGGCGTTTTTGGGGCGGGCCCGAGGTTTGGAGGTGGGACTTGGACCCGGGCTGGCGTCAGGAGTGAGCTCTGGAGGAGTTGAACCCTTCATGTAGAGCTCGGTGCTGTCTGGAGTCTCGCTCGACATCATCTCCATGTCGTTATCGCTCGAGGGCTGTGGCTTCGGCCTCTCACACTCCACTCCTGCACACACACACACATTTTCTGTTCTGGTTTCTTTGCAAAATTTTGTTTTTAATCTCTAAACAAAAAGGTTTGATATCGTAAAAGTCGTTTTAATGTTGAATTCATGTTGAATTTTTTCAATTTTTTAATCCGATGATTAAAACACAGCATGGCAAAAGCACAGGGCAGGAATTTATAATAAAAATAAATACAGACAGATGGTTCAGGGTCAAAACCAGAAAACAAAAAAACACTAAACACTGAGGCCGAGGACAAGGACAAAAAAAAGAACAAGACACAAGACACGGCCGGAGAGAAAACATGGCTGAGGACGAAAGAAAGTAAACACGTCTTATACTTATTTAAGACAGCAATATTCATTATTTATACCACAACACTTATCATTTCCATAGTAACCGCTCGTTCACAGGGGTGGTGAAGGTGTTCGGTGGACGTTTTCTATTATTTAGGTTTCCGTACAAATATCATACAGAATAGAGAATACCCATAATGCACTTCCGTGAACTTTGATGTTTGTAAGGAACCTTTTCTGACATGGGACAGGAAACTATGACCATATAAGGATGCGTGGAGAATCATGCAAAAATGCAACTCACTTTTTAATAGTGTGTGTGTGCGCGCGTGTGTGTGTGTGTATAGAGATTTTGCTAAAGAAATGACCACAGATCCTCACAGTAATAAGACGGTGTCAGATGTCCTCACAATCACTGGGTCCTCACAAAAATACAGTGTTTGTACAGCTTTTATTTTATTTGAGCTACAATTTCTTTTCGGTTGCTAAGGGTCCTCAGTAAGTGTGTGTGTGTGTTTAAGCTTGATATGCGTGGGCGCGTTAGAAAGGTCAATTCTGGCCTCCCCTCATTCTCCTGTTGCCTGTGTCATCACTCACTCCCACATCGCCCTCACACACACACACACACACACACACACACACACACACACACACACAGAGAGAGCACTCCATCACCACCCACAGCAGGCAAAAAAGGTGAACAGTAACCTTCGTTATATTACAGTCTGAATAATAAGAAGAAGAACACAGAAATTGTTTCAATTAAAATGTCATTTATTTATTTATAAAGATATTTTTTGGGCTTTTTTCACCTTTATTGAATAGGACAGTGCAGAGACAGGAAATGAGCGGAAGAGAGAGAGACGGGGAGGGATCGGGAAATGACCTCGGGTCGGAATCAAACCCGGGTCCCCGGATTTATGGTATGGCGCCTTATCCACCTGAGCCACGACGTCCCTAAAATGTCATTTATATACTTTTTCTTTTACACTAAATATAATGAATTATAAAAGTCTTCATATTCATCCACACTCCTGCCAACATCACTACGCTCCATTTCCGAAACAAACAGTTGTGTAAAATATACGTGTTTTTTTTAAAGAATGTATGTAAATATTTAACAGTTATTCCACGAAATCGAGTCGTACGTGAGCTGATAGCTGACGAGGTGCGTAGCACCGAGTTGTCTATAATCCATGTACAGTGAGTTTGAGTGGAATAACTGTTTTATTCTCTCCACATTCACTGGATTTTGAGAAACAGAGCATTTTTATTTTTATTTTTTGGAAATTCGATAAATAAAAACTTTATACACAACGTCCGACAAAATCATTTCCGGTTTGTAAACTAACCGACAAAATTACGGGAACAATTTGTGAAAAATGCCATAATAGTAATAATTCTTGAAAAATAAAAAAAGATTCGTTCTTACCATCAAATACTTTCATTCCATATTTTGTTGCTTTTTTTTTGGGGGGGGGGGGGAGGGGTTCTTCTTCTTTAGGGTTTTTTTTAGCGGTTCGCAAACCAACTTAAAGGTGCGTTACTGCCACTGCCTGGGCTGGAGTGTAGAACAGGAGATATTGGGGGAAAAATTATATTCTTTTATTTACCTGTTTCTGTTTCTTTTAAATACTTGATCATTTTTTGGGGTTTGTTTTTGAGTAGTAGTTTTTATTTCGTCCTCGGTTGGTTCAGCAACATCTCATCTCATCTCATTATCTGTAGCCGCTTTATCCTGTTCTACAGGGTCGCAGGCGAGCTGGAGCCTATCCCAGCTGACTACGGGCGAAAGGCGGGGTACACCCTGGACAAGTCGCCAGGTCATCACAGGGCTGACACATAGACACAGACAACCATTCACACTCACATTCACACCTACGCTCAATTTAGAGTCACCAGTTAACCTAACCTGCATGTCTTTGGACTGTGGGGGAAACCGGAGCACCCGGAGGAAACCCACGCGGACACGGGGAGAACATGCAAACTCCACACAGAAAGGCCCTCGCCGGCCCCGGGGCTCGAACCCGGACCTTCTTCCTATGAGGCAACAGCGCTAACCACTACACCGCCGTGCCGCCCTGGTTCAGCAACACGCTCCGCCATTTTGTTTTTCTGTACTCATGGTATATGAGCTGATATCCTAGTAGTAGACTAGCCAATCAGAGCGTGCGATTGCTCATATCCAGTGAATGTGGACAGAATTAATATAAAATTATTCTCAGAAGGTGAAGTGAATGTCTGTGAATAATAAATGATATGAAGTTGAGGTTATTATTCACTGAGCCTGAGGTGGATAATTGTTTTAGTATACAGTAAATACACAGGTGATTGTTTAAAAAAAATTTTTTTTTAATTTATTTCAAACTTCAAAATCTTCATGTAAATGTAATAACTTTGCAGCGCAGATTTGGGTCACTGATCTACGCCGAGTCGCATAAAATCCTTTGTTTTGAAATCGATAAAATAAATCCCAACCCCACCTTCCCTTTGAATAGTTTTAGACCAAACTTCGGAGCATCGTTAGTGTTTTAGGAACAGAATTTTCTTTCATCATGTGTAATTCTTCCTCACTTACGGTGACGAAGCAATCGGCCGCCATTTTGCCGAGTCACTCGAGGTGATTATCCAGAAATAAATAGTCCAAATCTCTCGACCAATCAGTGCACATGATTTTCTATAATCACCTGTGAATTTATACTCATATTATTGATTTAATATCTGTCGATTTTAATTAGTGTGCTTGATTCAGTCCACCCACTAACGCTCCACGTCTGTGCTCGGCTGGGATCTGAGTGTGAGTGTGGGATTTTGTGCTTTTTCATGTTTGGGTTTCTCACCATTTCCTCGATGCTGAAATGAAGGTGAGAACTCTTTCGCTGCGATTCTGGCCAGTCTGCACTCCTCCTGCGCTTTCTGTGCCGCCGTCATGGCCGCCTCAGCCTTCCCCCTCGCATGGGCTGTCCTGAGGAGCACAATAATAATAACAATTATAATAATGAGAAGAAGAAAAAGAGAAATAAATAAATACATAAATAATCTCATCTCATTATCTCTAGCCGCTTTATCCTTCTACAGGGTCGCAGGCGAGCTGGAGCCTATCCCAGCTGACTACGGGCGAAAGGCGGGGTACACCCTGGACAAGTCGCCAGGTCATCACAGGGCTGACACATAGACACAGACAACCATTCACACTCACATTCACACCTACGCTCAATTTAGAGTCACCAGTTAACCTAACCTGCATGTCTTTGGACTGTGGGGGAAACCGGAGCACCCGGAGGAAACCCACGCGGACACGGGGAGAACATGCAAACTCCACACAGAAAGGCCCTCGCCGGCCACGGGGCTCGAACCCGGACCTTCTTGCTGTGAGGCGACAGCGCTAACCACTACACCACCGTGCCACCCAATACATAAATAATTTTTAATTATAATCTTCCTTTATTTCTCGTCAGAAATTCACACAAAGAAAGTTGTTTAAAACAATATTCAAAATACAACACGCTGCAATCTTTATGTGTTCAGGGAAGACTCACCCTGAACGAAAGGGCATTTTTATTTTATAAAATTAATAGTAAATCAAAAA
The DNA here is from genome assembly GCF_027579695.1 of Neoarius graeffei. Lineage (NCBI taxonomy): Eukaryota > Metazoa > Chordata > Actinopteri > Siluriformes > Ariidae > Neoarius > Neoarius graeffei. Next base: position 91,200,437 of record NC_083576.1, read on the forward strand.
TGTTAATTAATCTCTGATAGAATTAAACCAGCTTATGAGGCAACGTTACGTTACGTAACTTTTCCAAATTCGTAATAACTCACATGACTCGCTTTTTGTACAAAAAGTTAGCAGGTCAAAATTAGAATTAGGACTGGAGTTACAATTTTAATCTTTTTTTAATGAATTGATTTATATGAAATGAAACAAAATCCGGACACATGGCCTTGTCCTCACTCATTTGAATTTCTTAATATGGATTTCTTAGACCAACAAAACAAAAAAAAAAACAAAGTCCTAGCTGTCACTTAAGAAAGAAACACATCTCAGAACTCTATACAGTAATGTGTGAGGGGCGTCTCTGCTCCACGTAGTGTTAACGTGTGTTCGCTCGCTAAGAAACCTAGCAAGCTAGTTCAGCCCCATTTATATATTTATATAAATTGTGTCCGAGTGCAGTGTTGCATGGGATTGTGTATTGATTTCCTTCCTTTGCTTCTTTCTTTTCACTTCAGGCAGCAGGTCAGGTGTGTGTGTGTGTGTGTGTGTGTGTGGGCATGCTGTGTGCTAGCGTGTGATTTGTGCTGAGTGGGTTTGAGCTGTGACGGTTGCTCTGCACTGTGTGTGTGGGTGTGTGTGTGAGGGTGAGGTGAGCCGAGGTGGGACAGGCCTCTCTGGTTGTCCTGGCAACGGCAGGAGAAAGTGTGAGGGAGGGATGGAGAGAGAGAGAGAGAGAGAGAGAGAGAGAGAGAGGATGCTAGGTCGGAAAAAAAAGGAAAAGGCAGGTGGATAGTAGGAGGAAGGGAAAAGACAGAGAGAGGAGTGGACGTGATAAATCATTTATTCACTTTCAGTCAGTTTCCTGGAGGCCTGTGTGTGTGTGTGTGTGTGTGTGTGTGTGAGAGAGAGAGTAGATTTATGCCAAGGTAGTGTACTTACTAAAGCATAAACCATTTAAAGGCTTGCTCACTGACACAGAATACAGAGATGTAAAAAGAGTCAATTATCCGACTGAGTTTTGTGAATCAAGAGTCGACTCCAATGATTCAGAGTTGAATTCACACAGTAAAACTGATTCAGTGTACAAGTTCTCTCAACTACCAACAATAAAGGCCACGCCTCCTGTGTCTGTCAGTCTCAGTGAAGGAGGCTGGGCCTCTGTATTTGTCAGTCTCAGTGAAGGAGGCGTGGCCTCTGTATCTGTCAGTCTCAGTGAAGGAGGCATGGCCTCTCTATCTGTCAGTCTCAATGAAGGAGGCGTGGCCTCTCTATCTGTCAGTCTCAATGAAGGAGGCATGGCCTCTGTATTTGTCAGTCTCAGTGAAGGAGGCGTGGCCTCTATCTGTCAGTCTCAGTGAAGAGGGTGTGGCCTCTGTCAGTCTCAGTGAAGGAGGCATGGCCTCTGTCAGTCTCAGTGAAGGAGGCGTGGCCTCTATCTGTCAGTCTCAGTGAAGAGGGTGTGGCCTCTGTCAGTCTCAGTGAAGGAGGCGTGGTCTCTCTGTCAGCCTCAGTGAAGGAGGCATGTCAGTTACCCCTTTTCCACCAAATCAGTTCCAGGGCTGGTTCGGGGCCAGTGCTGGTGCTGGTTCACAACTCGTTCAGCTTACGAGCCAGCTGAGAACCAGTTTGCTTTTCCATAGCTCGCGGTGCTAAGGGAAGACACGTCATTACGTCGCTGTATACGTCAGTTACGTCGTTGTATACGTCATTACGTCGCTGTATACGTCAGTTACGTCGCTACGTTTGCATAAACCTTGGCGCGAATATCGAAGCAAAAACAACACGGAAGAAGCAGCAGCAGCAACAACAACAATAATAATAAAAATGGATGACTTCGCGTTTGTACAGCTGCTGCTTCTCGTCACTTAAAAATGGCGATCTTTCGCGGTCTTGTTATTGTTGTTGGTCTTAACAACTCCGCCCCCCGCTGACGTAAGCGGTTCTTTCCTCTGGCCCAGCAGAGAGTTGGTGCTAGCCTGGAACTGGTTTTTCTGGCCCCAGAGCCAGTTCTTTGTCAGTGGAAACAGAAAACCCGGTTCCAAACTAAGCACTGGCCCCGAACCAGCCCTGGAACTGCTTTGGTGGAAAAGGGGTGTGTCAGTCTCAGTGAAGAGGGTGTAGCCTCTGTCAGTCTCAATGAAGGAGGCGTGGTCTCTCTGTCAGTCTCAGTGAAGGAGGCATGGCCTCTCTATTTGTCAGTCTCAGTGAAGGAGGCATGTCAGTCAGTCTCAGTGAAGAGGGTGTGGCCTCTGTCAGTCTCAGTGAAGGAGGCGTGTCAGTCTCAGTGAAGAGGGTGTGGCCTCTGTCAGTCTCAGTGAAGGAGGCATGTCAGTCTCAGTGAAGAGGGTGTGGCCTCTGTCAGTCTCAGTGAAGGAGGCATGGCCTCTCTATCTGTCAGTCTCAGTGAAGGAGGCGTGTCAGTCGGTCTCAGTGAAGAGGGTGTGGCCTCTGTCATTCTCAGTGAAGGAGGTGTAAGTTTTTCTTTGATTAAAATGAAATTATTTGCACAGAACTACACTGCATTGTATCAGAGTGAATCAGCTCTGAGTTATCTCATACTGAGTCGCTGATGTATTTCCCAGAATGCACTGTGAGTGCACAGTCGGTTTTACCAGCAGTGGCAGTGTATTTACAAAACACACATTCAGATGAGTTTCCTTTTTCCCGTTTACTGTCCCTGCGTTCGTTCAGCCACGACTTCACTACATACTCAGTCACACAACGTTCTGCTGCTGTTTCGTTCTGTTAGTTGTTCCGAACAGCAGCAACTTCACCACTAAATCACTGCATGACATCAGACTTTCCTCTCATTCATCCACAAACACACCGTTTATTTCCACCCCTCCCTAACACGCAGTTCCCGCCTCTCACACCTAAACACGTTATTCTCACACACACAGTCTCATTCGTTAACACATCGAAGGAAAGGCAGAGCAGAATGAAGAGCGGTTCGTCTGAAACATATAAAACTCAGACAGGATTCAGATCTGTGCGAGAACCAAAGAGGGTACAGATGATCAGATTAGTTGACATGTTTATTTAACTTCTTATTTGCCTTGGTTCAGGTGAATCAGGTGATAAATAGCCAATATTGCGGCTCTCATTACATCATGGTGTCTCATTTTAAAACAAGACTTCCTCAGTTAAAGAGTAAAATATTGATTAGAGTGGACTTTAATATAGGAATCATTCTGAGCCTTCAGCGATTTAACCGAACGAAACGGTTTTTGATTTCGACATGACAATCACGATGATGGTAGAAAGTGTGAACAGAGCATCATCGGGGTGTTTAATCACTTGGCATGAACTCGCTAAACGTGTTACAGTTCGACCTGGAACCCTGACGGACGGATGCTTTGGTTCTGATGTGATGGGATGTCCTGAGGTCGGCCATCTTGAATCCTGGATTAGAAAGAAGTCATACAGAGATGGGCGTGTCTCCTCACAGTACAAACGTGCTTGTCACTCTAAAAATGCCACGTCCACTTCACACCTGATTTTAAGAAAAAATGATTTTGTCCTTTATTATGAGTGCTTGTTGTAAGGGGCGTGGCCACACAAGCCACATTTGGTCATTAGTTCATTAGAAAAAAAATGGATGGTATGAGAATATATTTTTTCTATCATCAATGATGAGAAGTTTATTTTAATATGCAAAATTAATCCTGAAATCTTACCATCTGTTGAAGGCGTCACATTCATTTTAACTTTTTGGTATTGACACGCCCTCGGAAAAAAATACGAGTTACCAATTTGTAATTATGACACTCTACTGGAGTTCAAGTGCACTTATGTCATAATTATAATATTTTTAACAGGACTTGAAGGCAGGATGGATTACGAAATATATCTGTAGTCTGAAGGTAATTTTATAGAAGGTAAAATATGTAAAAATTACTAACACGACAAATTTGGAAAAGACGAAAATCCCAGGGATACTCCAGGAATAATTTCATTACTCATACATGTCAACCTTTGGTCAATCAAACCTGTATAACCCATTATCTCTAGCCGCTTTATCCTGTTCTACAGGGTCGCAGGCGTGCTGGAGCCTATCCCAGCTGACTACGGGCGAAAGGCGGGGTACACCCTGGACAAGTCGCCAGGTCATCACAGGGCTGACACATAGACACAGACAACCATTCACACTCACATTCACACCTACGCTCAATTTAGAGTCACCAGTTAACCTAACCTGCATGTCTTTGGACTGTGGGGGAAACCGGAGCACCCAGAGGAAACCCACGCGGACACGGGGAGAACATGCAAACTCCGCACAGAAAGGCCCTCGCCGGCCACGGGGCTCGAACCCGGACCTTCTTGCTGTGAGGCGACAGCGCTAACCACTACACCACCGTGCCGCCCACCTGTATAACCAACCTCCAAAATCCGTATTTCCCTTATAAAATCCTTATAAGATGCAAATTAAAATAATTTACCTAAAATTTGAATGATAATTAACAATGATATATCCCAGTTACTTTTTATTCAATATTAATAACAATAAAGCTTCAGAATGAATACAAAGCTCCAATGTTTGACAAAAACACAAAGTGTCACTCTAATGTTCTGAATTGTACTCCATGACAGCTTTTTTTAGCACTCTGCACCAATCCCTCACTAGGCTGCATGTCACAGCAAGTGTCTACACTGCAGTAGGCCAGGTCAGTGTGTCTGCATTCAGGTTCTTTCTGCTCTCTGTGTGTATCTTCCTGACTTGAGAGAAAACTCTCTCACAGTCAGCGTTACTGTGGGGTAAACAGAGCACTGCCCAACTTGAACTAAAACGCCCACTACCTTGTGTTTTCTGTCTTTTCCAGTTGTTGGCATATCAGTTTTTGAGCACGCAAATACTGTCATCAGTGGCTGATTTTGCCTTTGGCTTGCATTCCACTGATGTAGTTTCGATTTGAAATGTTCTTTCACATCATACACTCCCCATGCTGCAACTTTGATGTCACACACACACAGTGTGCAGTGTGCGTATTCGTCGTTTTTGGAGGCTGCCGGTTGGATTATGCCATTGAAAAGGTCCTTCCATTCAGGGCGAAACCTACCACTGTATTGTGTTTTGAATTTCTTTGCCGGAGTGCCCATTCAGAATTTCAGTCGCTACTGAAAGTCGCTCAGGTGGAAATGTGCTTTTCAAACTAAATGTTACTTCACAGTTGCCAGGATTCTCGCAATGCGGTGTGCGCATGATCAAAAGTGGAACGAAGTCTCGCTACCACAAGATAACGCGCGATTTCATAAGACTCTTTACTGGCTGTCTGTGGTGTACAGTACGTTTGTAAACGTTATGCGCTCTTTTATCATCGTGGGAATTGATTATAGCTCTAAATAAATATTGAAGTTTTTTTAAAGAATCCATATAACTTTATTTGTACGCCCGTATACTATGTTTATTGAATAAAATCCGTATAAATGGACATTCCATATAGGTTGACATGTATGATTACCCACTTCCCTGTGTATAACTAATCCAGTCTGAATAGGGCTTTGGAGTGAAAGCCCTGAAATGAAATCACGTATTTCCTCTGAGCAGTTTGATATAACCCCGCCCCTTAGGCCACGCCTCACAAACTTAAAGGTGAAAGTGTAGCAGAAACCTGGAAGCGATCAGAATGATAAATAGTCGTTCCGTATTGAGCTTTGTTTGCAAATACATACTCTTCCAGCTACTTTATAAAATTGTTGAATAATTTGATTATGAAGTTTAATGATGTCATGTGAAGATTTATTTCTAAATCACTCTTTATCCAGCGTTCACGAGTGTTCACTATTCCAGTGCAGGTAGAAGCCAGAATTAGACTCATAACCAGCAAACACAGAAAACCCTGACGCACTCTTTGTAAACACACACCGCAGCGCTAATCTGACACCGCTAACCTGCGCTGATATAGCGCTGAGTCACGTTAATTTCCGGTCTTAGCTCATCAGCAGGTGTTTGGGTTTCTTGATCACGTCTAACAGTGATGACCCAGAAGCTAATCAGCTTAGCCGCTAGTCCATATCCTGCCTGTCTCTGCTGGACAGACCTCTACTAATCTGTAACACACATGTTGTGACCACTGTGACTTGTTTGAAACATTATATTGTATATGCTAATATGATGCTAATCACCTCAGCATTTTTAAAAAAATCATTTATGAAATATCAAATGAATGAAAATACCAATAAAGGTCCAAGAAATACCACAATCTGAACCTGGTGACAAAGAATCAGAATCACTTTATTAATCCCCGGAGGGAAATTCAAATTTGCCACCAAGCTCCTGAATCAAAGAAGAAGTAAACATGTCTAAAAATAGAAGATAAAATCATCTAAAAAACGAATAATTTTTTTCCTCTGTGCTCTCACGGAAGGCGGTCGCATCTCTGCTCTCCTCTCCTCTCCTTTTTTTCCTGCTTGTGCTCTTTGTTTGTCTCATCTGCCTATACCTTTTTTTTTTGAGACTCTCTCCGCATTGAATTTCTAAACTAAAAAAGCATGGATTTGATAAACTGGTCTCCCAACGAAATTGACACAGTTTCTGGGTTAAGGGGAACCCACCTGTCCTGCCGGAACGTCTGTGGAGGACATTGAAGATATCTACCTATTCGGAACCATGATTACAGGACTTTTGCTGATTGGATTAGGCATTGCCCTGGTATATCGAGGAAATCAGACAACGGTGACAGCTGTTCAAAGCCCCACAAAGCTGCCCGATGATTGGAGTGGTGGGCAAAGCTGTTGGCACTTGGACTGTGGACATTCAGAACTTTAACCACAAAATGATTGTTATCTCGGAGCAGCTTTCAGCTTTGCAAGGAATACGTATTTCGGAGACCAAATGGAATTGAATTAAACAGAATGGACGTAATGGACAGATATGGACGAGTGGTGTGGACGTGTAAAGACTGCGTCTGTTTGAAAGACTAAACAATCTCTATCTTATCGACATTCGGCTCCCTGAACAGCACTGGCCTCGATCAAGGCCGTTGCTGGGAAAACATTTCCCCCAGAAGGTCACTGCTGGGAGACACTCTCGCATTCCTTCCCCAATTTTCCACGGTCACTGTTTTTCACCCCCAGTGTGACAAGCGGGTGCGTGACCAGCGCCGTTTGCATGGCTGCAGGAGCGGACGGCTGCTTGCTTGCGCTGGGTTACCTCTACCTCCTCCCCTCCCCTCCTACCCCCTTCCCCCCCACCCCTGATTACCCCCTCCTTCCCCCCTTTTCCCCCCCCTCAAGTCCCATGTTTCAAAGTGTACTTGTGTTATTGTGTGCTTTTGTGGAGGTTTTTAAATGTTCCCACACTGTACTCCTGATAGGATCATAGTGGGGGGGGGGTTCTTTTTTCCTCATCTTTCCTTTTTCCTTTTCTTTTATCCCTGTCTTCCTGTCCTGTTCCCCCTCTGTAAGGACAGGTTGATGGTCAATTTCACTGGTAACAGTGACAATAAAGGGTTCATTCATCATCATAAATAAAAATAAAATAAATTTCAATAAGTTCAATAACTTAAGTAAAAGCAAAATAGAGTGATTTTATATACAATGGCTCCTATATACGTACATATATTGCACCTGAGTTAAGGATACAGTATACATGGTAAGACGGTGTAGCACAGTTATACAGTGGCATTGTACAGCCTGACTGCAGCAGGTCGGAATGATTTCCTGGGTCTCTCAGTTGTGCAGTGTGGAAGAATCAGCCGTTTACTGAATGTGCTCCTGTGGCTGATCAGCTCCTCATGTAGAGGGTGGGAAGGACAGTCTAAGATTGTCTTCATTTTGGACAGTGTCCTCTTCTCCATCACCACTGTCAGAGAGTCCAGCTCCACACCTACAACATGGCCGGCCTTCCTGATGATCTTATTGAGTCTGTTAGTGTCCTTCACCTTCAAGCCGCTGCCCCAGCAGACAACAGTGTACAGGATGGCACTGGCCACCACAGACTCATAGAACATCCGCAGCATCGTTCGGCAGATGTTGAAGGACCTCAGCCGTCTCAGAAAATAGAGGCGGCTCTGGCCCTTTTTGTATACAGTGTCCACGTTTTTGGACCAGTCCAGTTTATTATCCAAGTACACCACCAGGTACTTATATTCCTCCACCACGTCCACACTGACCCCTTGGATGTTAACAGGGTTCACCAGAGCCCTGATTCTCTTCAGATCGACCACCAGTTCTTTTGTCTTTGTCACGTTGAGCTGTATGTGGTTCTTCCTGCTCCACGTGACAAAGTTGTCCACCACCGTCCTGTACTCGCTCTCATCACCACCGGTAATACGCCCAACCACTGCAGAGTCATCAGAAAATTTCTGGAGGTGGCAGGTCTCCGTGCAATAGTTGAAATCAGTGGTGTAGAGAGTGAAAAGGAAAGGAGAAAGGACAGTCCCTTGTGGAGCCCCGGTGTTGCTGATCACTCTGTCTGACACACAGCACTGCAAGCGTACGTACTGTGGTCTGCCAGTCAAATAATCCACAATCCAGGACACCAGTGGGGCATCCACCTGCATCGCTGTCAACTTCTCACCCAGCAGAGCCGGCCGGATGGTGTCAAAAGCACTGGAGAAATCAAAAAACATGTTCCTCACAGTGCTGGCTGGCTTGTCCAGGTGGCCGTAGACTTTGTTGAGCAGGCAGATGATTGCGTCCTCTACTCCAAGACGGGGCTGGTAGGCAAACTGAAGGGGGTCAAGAAGTGGTTGGACCATAGGCAAAGAAAGATTCAAAGGGAACAAATCAGGTTCGAACTATGGCATAATCTCACTGGCCAATTTATTAGGAACACCCCTACATCCACCTACTGTTCTATTTGATGCAGTTTTCTAATCAGCCGATCCCTCGACAGCAGCACAGTGCATCAAATCACGCAGATACAAATCAAGAGCTTCAGTTATAATGTTCACAATGTTCAAACATCACAACAGTCCCTAGAGTTTACAAAGAATGGTGTGAAAAACAAAGAGCAAATATTGAGTGAGTGAGCGACAGTTCTGTGGGTGGAAACAAACACCTTGTTGATAAGAGAGGGTCAGAGGGAAATGGACAGATTGGAAGGATATAGTAACTCATATGATCACTCTTTACAACAGTGGTGAGCAGAAAAGCATCTCAGCATGCAACAGCAGACAGAAGAACACGTTGGGTTCCACTCCTGCAGCCAAGAACAGGGATCTTAATCAACAACAAGGTCCTACTAGAGCGGCCACTGAGTGTATATTTTATAATTATATCACTCAGGTACATGGATAAGGCATGACGATGATGAAGGCATCAAGTTACTCATAGCTTGTGTCTTGTTTTGTGGGCGTGGCCTGTCCAAGCTTCTAAAGCTTCTATTATGTTCTCAGCATCATATTAGCATAATTGATAGTTTAGCAAAGCAAGCTAACTGTATTAGCTTCATCCACTCACCAGAGGCACCAAACTTTTTCTGCTACTTCCTTCCAAACTGTAATTTTCTTCCTAATGACTCTAGATGCATTTAATGAGCGTACTGAAGAAATGTCGCACCATACATACCATCGGTTTAATCCGAGGAATCGTTCAAGCCAGTCGTTTGGATTTATCGCTTTAGCGTCCGAGCGAATTTGCACAGAATTTGGGAAAAATCTCAAATTAAACGTCACTTGGTTTGCTATTTCTTTGAAATCACAGCTCCATTTTGTACACGTCTAGAAAATATAAAAACCGTCACCTGTCACTTGCTAATCTGAACCTTATCACAGTATAAATAAAAACACCGCTGGTAGCTGAAAGGTCTGGAATAAAAACTGATATGTTTTTGGTGGAGGATAAAATTCTCCATAAAATGTTTTGCAAGAGTCATTTGCTTGTAGACAACTTGATATTAGCATGCCGCATAAAACATGCAGTTTTATTTATTTTTAGCTAAATTATATGTTTGTATGAAACTCTTGCGTTTATATGACACCGTGGAGCCACTTCTTATGTTCTCGACACAACAAATTATCCAATTATGGAGCTTTAAAGAGCTAAATCTGGTACGTAATGCCATGCAATCAGGTTACACACCTGCGTTCAGTCTGGGTGTAAAGGGATTAATCTGTACAGGATCTAAACGTACAGGTGCTGGTTAGAGTATTTACACAGCAGGAAGAATCTGGGTCACATGTCACTGAACTTTGGCAGGAAGTAGGGCTTCAATGTGAACGTTAAAAACAAGTCGAAACAGGAACACAGCTGCCTGAGTTGTTTGAGTCGTTCTCAAACGTGGAAGTGGAACACACCTGCATTTGAGTGTTATATTTTTGGGAGCGGTGTGTGCATTTTACAAACATCATCTAATCATTTTGTTCGATTCACAGAAATGGGCGTGTCTTCATTATTTATGCATGGTCATTATCATCGTAATAATTCCATGCATATGACATGCACTTCAATTTAATACAGAGTACGAAACAAAACAAAAGACGTGTTGATATGATGGTTATAGGTAACATTGATGGGTGGAGTCTCCTCATCTAGTATTTCACTATAACACGCCTCTCTGTGCCTTTGACCAATCAGAATGGTGTATACCTCAGCCGCCATGGAACTGCTAACTAGCTCATTCCTAGTCTTGTAGCTAGCGAATAAATACAGGACAGTAGTACAAGACTTGGATGTTTTCTTATCTTTTTTAAGACGCAATAATGTTTCTGTGGTTCAGTATAACACCATTTCAAAGCTAATCCTTTTGTTGTTGTTGTTGTTGTTTGACAGCTAGCTCTTATAGTGTAGCCCCAGAATTAAGAGAATGCATCAACCTGATTTTTGATGGGTTTTGACCCGACAACATGCGTACGTACAGTGGTGCTTGAAAGTTTGTGAACCCTTTAGAATTTTCTATATTTCTGCATAAATATGACCTAAAACATCATCAGATTTTCACACAAGTCCTAAAAGTAGATAAAGAGAACCCCGTTAAACAAATGAGACAAAAATATTATACTTGGTCATTTATTTGTTGAGGGAAATGATCCAATATTACATATCGGTGAGTGGCAAAAGTATGTGACCCTTTGCTTTCAGTATCTGGTGTGACCCCCTTGTGCAGCAATAACTGCAACTAAACGTTTGCGGTAACTGTTGATCAGTCCTGCACACCGGCTTGGAGGAATTTTAGCCCGTTCCTCCGTACAGAACAGCTTCAACTCTGGGATGTTGGTGGGTTTCCTCACATGAACTGCTCGCTTCAGGTCCTTCCACAACATTTCCATTGGATTAAGGTCAGGACTTTGACTTGGCCATTCCAAAACATTTAACTTTATTCTTCTTTAACCATTCTTTGGTAGAACGACTTGTGTGCTTAGGGCCGTTGTCTTGCTGCATGACCCACCTTCTCTTGAGATTCAGTTCATGGACAGATGTCCTGACATTTTCCTTTAGAATTTGCTGGTATAATTCAGAATTCATTGTTCCATCAATGATGGCAAGCCGTCCTGGCCCAGATGCAGCAAAACAGGCCCAAACCATGATACTACCACCACCATGTTTCACAGATGGGATAAGGTTCTTATGCTGGAATGCAGTGTTTTCCTTTCTCCAAACATAACGCTTCTCATTTAAACCAAAAAGTTCTATTTTGGTCTCATCCATCCACAAAACATTTTTCCAATAGCCTTCCAGCTTGTCCATGTGATCTTTAGCAAACTGCAGACGAGCAGCAATGTTCTTTTTGGAGAGCAGTGGCTTTCTCCTTGCAACCCTGCCATGCACACCATTGTTGTTCAGTGTTCTCCTCATGGTGGACTCATGAACATTAACATTAGCCAATGTGAGAGAGGCCTTCAGTTGCTTAGAAGTTACCCTGGGGTCCTTTGTGACCTCGCCAACTATTACACGCCTTGCTCTTGGAGTGATCTTTGTTGGTCTCCCACTCCTGGGGAGGGTAACAATGGTCTTGAATTTCCTCCATTTGTACACAATCTGTCTGACTGTGGATTGGTGGAGTCCAAACTCTTTAGAGATGGTTTTGTAACCTTTTCCAGCCTGATGAGCATCAACAACGCTTTTTCTGAGGTCCTCAGAAATCTCCTTTGTTCGTGCCATGATACACAAACATGTGTTGTGAAGATCAGACTTTGATAGATCCCTGTTCTTTAAATAAAACAGGGTGCCCACTCACACCTGATTGTCATCCCATTGATTGAAAACACCTGACTCTAATTTCACCTTCAAATTAACTGCTAATCCTAGAGGTTCACATACTTTTGCCACTCACAGATATGTAATATTGGATCATTTTCCTCAATAAATAAATGACCAAGTATAATATTTTTGTCTCATTTGTTTAACTGGGTTCTCTTTATCTACTTTTAGGACTTGTGTGAAAATCTGATGTTGTTTTAGATCATATTTATGCAGAAATATAGAAAATTCTAAAGGGTTCACAAACTTTCAAGCACCACTGTATGTGTACCATCACAAGGAACCCGGCCGTAAGTGCAAAGCAACGGATCTCATAAACACTTCACCACCGGAGAACGAGATTTATATCTTTATTTCCATAAGAGAGATGTGTTTTTATCCAGCGCTTATTTTTAATTTGCTTTATAAATAACGTGGGATTATTTACTCACACATTTTACAGAAAATAGGCAGCACGGTGGTGTAGTGGTTAGCGCTGTCGCCTCACAGCAAGAAGGTCCGGGTTCGAGCCCCGTGGCCGGCGAGGGCCTTTCTGTGTGGAGTTTGCATGTTCTCCCCGTGTCCGCGTGGGTTTCCTCCGGGTGCTCCGGTTTCCCCCACAGTCCAAAGACATGCAGGTTAGGTTAACTGGTGACTCTAAATTGAGCGTAGGTGTGAATGTGAGTGTGAATGGTTGTCTGTGTCTATGTGTCAGCCCTGTGATGACCTGGCGACTTGTCCAGGGTGAACCCCGCCTTTCGCCCGTAGTCAGCTGGGATAGGATCCAGCTTGCCTGCGACCCTGTAGAACAGGATAAAGCGGCTAGAGATGAGATTTTACAGAAAATATTCACGACAGTTTCATATAAAACGAGTTAAAAGAGTTTTATTAGTCCACTCGCTTGTTAGACAGTTGACAGTTTGTGTCGTCTAAAGGGTGATTGATAGATAGATAGATATAAGCGCAGGAAGTTTTATTGAAAACATGCTCGTGAAAACAGGCAGTGGTGGAGTGAGGCACAGACAGGATATCAGAGGGAATACAATACTCACAGTCCAAAAACACAAACAGGGTCAAAACCAGAAAAGTAACACAAAATACAAGGCTTTCACAAAGTCTGTGTGTTACTGAGAGTCCTTATATAAATGTCTACGCTGTGATTGAGCTCTAATCAGGAACAGGTGCATGGGGATTAGTCCTAATGGTGCTGCAGCTGTGTGGATGTGAAGGACGAAACCAGACAGCTGTGTGAGATATGGAGTGTGATATTGGATGGTAACTCTACAGTAGTGATGTAAAGTGAAAGCCCTGGTTCACTGCTGTCCCCCAGGCGCACCATAATAAATGTGGTGGTGTCGTTTCTGGCGCATGGCATGCGGCGTCAAAGAAAGGAATAAATACTGTATGTATCGTAACTGTAATGTGAATCTCATTACTGGTTTCACAATAACGTCCCAAGACAATGCAGTGATTTATTGAGGTGAAAAACACGACACGACACAATTCACGGTGCTGTAATATTATTATTCTATTCAGAGTGATTTTGTGTCCGTGTGAATATTTTGCTCATAAACTCACTCATCAGGAGCTTCACTTTTAGGCACTGCTGCTATATCTGCTGTATATTACTGTAGGTTACTGTAGATGGGTTTCACGTCATTTCTCACATGCTAGCAAGATGATAAATACTGCTAAAACATGGAGCTTTGTCATTTTAATTAAGAAATGTAATAAAAATGCAGCATGTTGATCCATACTGCTGTATGTACTGTTTGTATTTCTGAAATCACAAGATTTCTTTGTGAAGAATATGAAAAATCCTGTCTTCCTTCCCTGTTTTATATTTCTGGCTTATTTTTTAATGCGTTTCTCAGCCTTCTGTTATCCTCCGAACTTTATCAGTGTGTTATAGTTCACTCAGTTCCTCCGAGCACTTTGTTTCGAGTCTGCTGAAAATGTCACACTCTCCCTGGTGTCCTTCCTGTAATATTTATGCCATGTTGTAAAGCGTTCTGAGAGAAAGCTGAATGGTGGGTCACGGCGTTGAGTCAGCGTTTACACCATGAACCAGCACGTGCACTTCTGTTCCTGAAAGCTACAGGATGCTTCTGAGACTGAGCCTGTCTCATTCACATCCATCATTCTGCTTTATCCTGGACCTATTCACCATACTGTCTCATAAAATTCAGTATTTTAACATAATATGAACCAGAATGTCAAAGGAGCTCGTCTGTCCTGCCATCAAAACAACCATGACGACCAAAACATCAAACAGAACTAAAATGTGACAATGTGTGAGAGAGAGAGAGAGAGAGAGAGAGAGAGACGACCAACCTCCACCACAAACTGCTCACAACAGGAACATCAACAAAGGACTAAATTTTGTTCCCCGAGGGAAGTTCGACCCAAAACATCCATCAGAACTGAATTCGCATGATAAATGAGAGAGGAGATACAATTCTAGTCAGAATAAAATGTGTTAAGTGACCTAATTACTAATTTGTTTGCAGAAAATTGACAATACAACAACCAAGTTTTGTACAGAAGGTCGAGTTCTTTCAAATAAAACAATCAGAACTGAAATCCATTGAGAACTGAAGGAGGGAGGAGACACGATTTAACTGGAAATAAACAAAGTTGTAAACAAATTTTTTTACAACAAAAAAACGACCAAGTTTTGTTCCTCAAGGGAAGATCAACCCAAAACATCGATCAGAGCTGGAATCGGATGAGAAATGAGAGAAGAGATATGATTCTAGTGAGAGGCCTGGAAAATTCATTAATTTGGCCTAATTAGTAACTCGTTAGCAAAAAATTTGACAAAACAACAACCAAGTTTTGTGCAGAGTGATGAGTTCTTTCAAACAAAACAATCGGAATCCATGGAGAACTGATCGAGGAGATACGATTTAACTGAACTGTGGATGACGGATGCCACGCCATGGAAGAGTTTGAAACCCATCAGTGCTAACGACAAACACTACGTTCACACTGCAGGCTGAAGTGACTCAAATCCGATTTTTTCACCCATACTGTATGTGACCTGTATCCGATCTTTTATTGACAATATGAACGACACAGATCCGATTTTTTCAAATCCGACCCAGGCCGTTTGGATATGTGGTCCTAATTCCGATTCCTATCCGATCTTTTCATATGCGACTTCAGTCTGAACCGCCAGGTCGCATTCATCCGACTTACACGTCATCAACAGGGCTGTAACGATATGCGTATCGAAATCGAAATCGCGATACGCAGAGCCACGATCCGTATCGCGATACAAGAAGGCAGAATCGCGGTACACCCTTTCAAACTTCTCCTCAGCCCAAAAACAGAGGCGCTTCCAAACTTCAATTTATGAATACTTTACTTTTTATTTAAATTACATTTTAAACTTACTTAAATTACTTTTATTTTTTATATCTATTAGTAAGGCGTTTTTTTCGCCGACCTGCGACAATCTTCTGCGAGTCACGCAACGTCCACACTCGCCACTGGCAGAGCATTCATTTCCTTTAAGCGGTCGCCATTCTGGTTGCGACGTGGGGAGCGAATCTGTAAACAAGCAGCTCATTGGCTGGCTAGGTGTGCCACAAGCCAATCACAATCACTTGACCAGAAAGGCATCATGCCTGCTTGGGCGGAAGCCTTCTGCGGCAGTTACATTTTGACACGCGAGCAATGTTTCACCATAAAAATTCCGTAATTTCCATCTGTTTTCCGCGATCACAGAAAATCATTGGCCCTATGAGAGTGAGACAGTGAGAGAGCCCCCCCCCCCAAAAAAAAAAATCTTCACGGATTTACACGATTTGGAAAAATGACTTTTTCAGAACCGAAAAAACCAGAGCTTCCGGCTCAACAGTATTATTTTGAGAAATAAAACAATCTTTGGATATACATTTGTTCATTTTTGCATACATATTACTCATTCTCTGCAGTGGTCTGAATTATCTGTTATTAAATAGTTAATGTAAGTAAGTAAATGTTAATAAGTCAAATTTACTACTTTAAAAAAACATTTTTAAAAAAAATCGTGGGCGTATCGAATCGTGGGTCAAAAATCGCGATACGAATCGAATCGTGAGTTGGGTGTATTGTTACAGCCCTAATCATCAACAAGCCACAAACGTCACTATTCTGCGCTGAAGTAGGCGGGGGGTCTCTGAAAAAAAGTTACAACAACATGGCTTTGATGTTCCTTTGAACGGAGGTTGCAGTCACTACGCCGCAGAACGCCTGAGCCAAAACCCTTGCCCTCTTCCTTCTCAACCTCCTCCTTAACATCAGGCTATTGTGCATGTTCTGGCTCCATCGCAACAACAACTGCATCATCGCCAGGTACTCCATGCTGGCTACTGTCATACACAGGAAACTTTAGGTTACTTCCGTAAACACTGGCCATGCTCACTGCGTGTGATGTCGTCGTATCCTGCAATGCGCATGCAGAACACTTTTAGGTCGCTTTTCGTTCATACTGAGGATCACATACAAGTCGCATATATTTGTTAATGTGAACGACCTCACAAAAAAATCGGATTTCACAAAAAAATTGGAATTGAGCATTAAGCCTTGCAGTGTGAACGTAGCGAAAGTGGCGTCTGAGTCGATTACAAACTGAACACATGGCGATATTTATGATTCGACAAAACAATTAATCCAATATTTCGATTTGTGTGACACCTAAAAGGTCTTTGTTAGCAGGTGACATGTCGCGAATGTCACTTATAGTTTGATTCTTGTAAGCATTCGCTACTTTTGTCACTCATGGGCGTGGTCTGTACAGCGCTTTTTAGTTCTGATGAGAAACTGAAGAATCTACATATGCAAAGCTAACTAATTAAGCACAAATTAAATAACACAGAAATCAGTCATTTGATTTGCATGTTAAATACTTGACTTCACGCTAGCTTCATTATCAGATTAGATTAGCAAAGCAAGCTACGTAACTGTATTAGCGACGTACAGTATAATCTCCAGAAGCACCAGCGATCTCTGCTACTCCCTTCCAAGCTTTATTTTTCTTCGTAATGTCTCTAATTGCAGATAACGCAGACCACGGTGCGCAAAGATCGAGCCGAGGAATCATTCGCTTGGATTTGTCGCTTTACAACATCATCAAGTTTGCACAGAATTGAGGAAAATATCAAACTAAACATCACTCCTGGGCCCCCAGCTGCAGTTTGTGTCCGAGTGGAGATTCCCATGTTCTCCCCGTGTCGTGTCTGGGTTTCCTCTGGGTTCTCTGGTTTCCTCCAACTTCCTAAAAACATGAGGATGATTGGCAACACTAAATTTCCCCACAGTGTGCGACTCCAGTGTGTGTTCATTCCCATGATGTGCTCCGGATCCTTGTCTTTGACCAGGATGACACGCTTACTGAAGATCAGATGAATAAATGATCCAAGACATTGAGAACCTTTTTTCTACCCTTTTATCATTTGTATCTGCCATTTTTCTCCTGCAGATGCCTCAAAAACGATTTCAGGATCTAGATATAAATCCAATAATACGTGTATTTCCTGACGGAGTAATTTTATACCTTGTAACGTCTCTGTTAGAATCCCTAGCTGAAAGAAAGAAAGAACAAAGAAAAACGTCCATTTTGTGTGTAACAGGAGGTAAAATAATCATCTGATGCTTTATTCTGAGCTGTTGAAATGTATTTGTCTTGTCCAATCCCAGATCAATTCTCATTCCTTGTTAGTACTATCAACTCCACACTTCTTCTCCGAGTCCTGCTTCTCCCCTCAGGACACCTGTATCCACTGCAGAGATTTCAGGAGCTTAGAACCTAACCCTTTCAACGTTACTAAACCATATCTTTCTGAGCTAATTGCTTGTCACTGTGGTAGTGCCCCCAAGGGGACGTCTTCTGGAACTCTAGTTAGAGTATCTAGAGGACGTAGTGCAACTTGTAAAACTCGTTTAAAGTACATAATTAAACCTTAAGGACCACTGAGAGACTTTTGAGAGGTCTCTGTAGGGAACAGAGCTCGAGGGGACGTGTCGTCTCTGGGCAAATTGATAATGATGAAATAGACGACGAAACCTCAGGTGGATCCTTCAGCCGAACAAGCTTCGGGCCTCAGGTCGAAATTGCGCAAGTCGATATTCAGACCTCAGACATAACCACAGATTTAGAGGCGGAGTAGTCGGTTTAAAGTATCCAAGCGTAAAAAATCCCACCTCTTCACTTCAGCACTCTCTCAAAGCCATTTCTCCAAAGCACATGAACGCGCACCGCCTGACTACTGCTGAAGGAGAGGAGTGAAGCGCATCGTTGTCATATCCAACGAACAAAGCAAACCAGAAAATTCTCTCTCTCTTTCAGTTTTTGCCATTGTTGAAAAGCCGTACTGATGTTCGCTCTGGTTTGACGTCACACTTTTGCTGCCTCACGGGCTCATCAGAAGGTCCTACTTGTGAAGTCAGAATTACGAGTATGTCATGTTCAAGTGCGTTCTTTTAAGAGCAAAATTAAAAATGGTGGATGCCAGATTCCTTCTCACTTGTTTCTTGAGGAAATCCGATATTGTTTCCATAACACTCATGTTAAACAGCGTTGTTCTATATCGAGTAAAGTGTACACAGATGACCGATTCGATTACGTACACAAGCAACAGCTAATGATTGTTGCATTGCTAAAAAGAAACAATTACATACCATCCATTACTGAAACTGTCCTCTTCTCCACCATGTTGAAAGGTTGAAGGTCATACCAACTCAGGAACTCGGGTATGAAATTTTTTTTCTCCAAAGTTCAGGGACAGATCCAGCCCAGGAATCTGACAGATGCACATTTGCAGAAATCCTTTCACTAATTTTACCAGATCGCTATGGATCTTCACAGGGGCGTTGAGCACGCCGAGCCCTTTCTGAAAAGGGCAGCCACAGCCTACTATGACCGCAGCTCGGCCCGTTATTCGCCCCCGAATCCCCTGCGTGAGCGTGGCTTGCCGAAAACTTTAATATACGCCCTGGCTCCAGCCGCGTGCACATGCAGGGATTTAAACATTCATAACTCAGCCATAGCCCCGCCTGACTTTACAGGCATCTCCCTCTCTCCGAGACCTTTCGAAACAGCCCAGGCATGGCCCACTATGGCCGCGGCTCAGCCCGTTATTCATTCCCGTACCCCCCGCGCGAGCGCAGTTCACCAAAAACTTTAATATGAGCCCTGGCTCCAGCCACGCGCACATGCAGGGATTTAAACATTCATAACTCGGCCACTGAAAGTCGTAGCCCTGCCAGAAATTATAGGCACCTCCCTCTCTCAGAGACCTTTCGAAACAGCCCAGCCACCGCCTGCTATGACAGCGGCTCGAGCCATTATTCGTCCCCTAATCCCCTGTGCGATTGCGGCTTGCCGAAAACTTTAATATGAGCCCTGGCTCCAGCTGTGAGCACATGCAGGGATTTAACAATTCATAACTCGGCTATTGAAAGTCATAGCCCCGCAAAAATTACAGGCACCTCCCTCTCCCCGAGACCTTTCGAAACAGCCCAGCCACAGCCTGCTACGACAGTGGCTCAGCCTGTTATTCGCCCCTGAAGCCCCTGTGTGAGCACGACTCACCAAAAACTTTAATATGAACCCTGGCTCCAGCTGTGAGCACACGCAGGGATTTAACAATTCATAACTCGGCCACCGAAAGTCCTCGCCCCATCAAACTTTACAGGCATCTCCCTCTCCCCGAGACCTTTCGAAACAGCCCAGGCATGGCCTGCTAAGACTGTGGCTCAGCCTGTTATTAGCTGCGAATTTCAAATTTCTACCTCTTTCTGGAGCATTTTATTGGTTTGACCTAGATTCTTTGTCTCAGGCCATGCTGTACAAAGCATCGTGAGAATGCAGGTAATTAGGTCGGGTCAGCATCACCGCTTACCACAGGTGCTCAGATCCTGAACCATTGGTCTGTCGGTTGGGTGTGGCTATAACCCATATAGCTGGCTAGCGGTAAAGTAAACAAACGCCCTGCGAGTGATGCCAAGTGGTGCACATATGTTTCTGACTGATGCACGTACATCAGTAGCATCGGTCTGGATCTGTCCCTGAAAATTCCCACTTGAAATTATGAGTTGTCGCAGTGTTCATGTGCAATTTTCAAGTCGGTAACTCGTATTTACCATAATTCTGATCACATGTGAACACAGCATTCATCCAACTCCTTTTTTGTAGTCACCTTTTCGACTTCAGTCGTTCTTTTCTTGTTGTGTTCAGCAGTGCAAGCCGTTGTAGGTATAACTTTAGGCGTAACTGGAAATCTTGTGCGACTAGCTCACTAGATTTAGCAGTAAGTCTGCCGAGCCTTGTGGAAGACCTCGGTCACATGCAATGAGTGCGTGGGTAACGTGCGTGCAGGTAGACAGGCGGGTAGGCCATCCACTTTATTTTAGCATCTTATGTATTCGTTGGTATCAGGATGTAAAGAGAACTTCAAGAAATATAACAAAAATGTTATATTCAGAAGTTATGTGAGTTACACGTGTGGGCGGAGTTTGTAAAAAAAAAAGAGGTGTGTCTCAGTTACGTGTGATTTTCTTGCGTGATCTCAGCTCGAGTGAGGAACAGTATTAAGTCCAGCGCCACCATCTGGTATTTTGACATAATCACAATATTCTCCTCTGAAATTTATATTTTGATTGGAAAACACTACGGAATGTAATTTGAGGACAAAAATAAATATGTAAATACATCAATATACATCATACTTATTCAGATTATTCAATAATTCTTAGTATTATCTAATTCAAGTTGTTTTTTTTCACACAGAGGAGACACATCTTAGGCCCTGTCCACACGGCAACAGATTCAGGTGAATCTGATAAAATTGTTTATCGTTTCGGCCTGGCGTCCACACGGCACCGGCGTTTTGGGTGCCCCAAAACGAAATCTTTTGAGAACGGGTTCCAGAGTGGAAAAATCTGGCAACGGCGCCTTTGCGAAGTCGTCTGGATGAGTAGAACGGATTTGTTTACGATGACGTCACAACCACATGACTGTCAGTGCTTCACGCCGGGTAGAAGTGTAACGAACTCGATGCGAGTTGTCAACAAATCCTATAACTTGGTTCATGAAACGCGCTTACAAAATATTTTCACTATGGTGCAAATTGAGAGAGAGAGTGAGAGAATAGCCCTTAGGGCAGAGTCTTTAGTCCAAACACTGCGGAAGCAGTACCAAACCACGCACCGCCCGTGCGCTTTCCAAAAACAAAAACAATCCCGCCAGCAAAAATAGGAAAAAAAAAAAAAGGAGCGATCTCATCTCTTCAGATGTTGGTTTAAGTCCGACAATACATTCCTCAGAAAGGGCGTAGAAGAACAAAGTAATCCATCAACGTGTAGCATTCAATTTATTCCGGACCATTAAAGAATTCTGGAGGATATCAGAATGTTGGTGTACCGGCTTCCATCTACCCCCGTTCATTCCTCTTTCCGCGTCTTTCATTTTACGCTACTGATTAATAATCAAAACTTTATGTGGCTGATGCTACAGAAGAAGGGGTTTATGCGCATGCGTCTACTTCTATTGTTCTGGTGTCTCCGATGGGACTGTCTTACAGCGCACGTAGAGGTGTGGCATGTGTATTGCATCGTTTTCAGCAAGCGTTGCTTTGCCATATGAACCTGATATTTTACTGATCCGTTGCCCATGTGGACGCGATATTTAAAAAAAAAATCTTGTTGCCGTTGTCGTGTGGATGTAGCCTTAGAGATGTCGCTTATCACGAGGAGTGAATTTTCTACGTAATAAAAGTACTTAAAGTTTCTCTGTAAGTGTCGCAGATGAGCGCTTGGTCAGATTAACCTTCAAACTAAAAGCAAATTAAAAGTGGGATGAAATCCCCGACACCGTGTGCACGTGTTGGGTTCATGACCTCGTTTTAGTGCCTTATGGCTTCATTATTTATTATTCGTGCACAAGAATAACTGTGGGAGCGTGATGTGTAAAAATAAACTGCAGGATAAAAGGATGTGCTGGATCAAGTGCTGTTCTACGCACTGCTTCTGTACGGAGTGTGGAAGCCATTTTGTAAAATGAAAGCAGTGATGATTACAGCGAGGACGAATCATACACAGTATACTCGACTCCTATTTATCAGTTTGTTTCTCCATCTTCTCATTCATTTATCATCATATTAATCATTTTATTTTAAATTATCTCTTGCTTTTATGTAAAGGGAAAAATGAGATGTATTTTTTTCAGTATGCGTTGAAAGGTGAGTGTTTGTGTTTAAAGGCCGTGGCACTGAAACTCCGTCTCAGACGCCTCGACTGAAGAGAATCTGGGAACCTCAGAGGTGTGAACGACACACAGGTTCCCTTAATAATCCGTACAGAGAGCCGTGACACTCCACTGAAGCATGAACACAGCCTGGGTCTGAACACCGGGGTTCTGAACTTCCCAAACATTTTATTCATGCGACTTTTGAACTTCAAACCTTGGCTGTGTTTCTCCGGGTGGTAAATTCTGGATGAACCGAACTGGGGTTTGTTTTTTGCATGCTTTAAAAATCAAGAACCAAACTTTCGGTTTAATTCTGTGATAAAACCAAAGAAAGTTGTGCTAATTACTCAGGCTCTTAATAACACAAATATTATAAAAGCTCAGAGGAAAATAAATAAATAAATGCATAATGAACAATTTAATACATTACATTTTTCATTCATGCTATCACTTACACACACACGGGAGAGAGAGAGAGAGAGAGAGAGATGGACTGAGAGAGAGAGACAGACAGACAGAGAGAGAGAGAGAGAGAGAGATGGACTGAGAGAGAGAGACAGACAGACAGACAGACAGAGAGAGAGAGAGATGGACTGAGAGAGAGAGAGAGAGAGAGAGAGAGACAGACAGACAGAGAGAGAGAGAGAGAGATGGACTGAGAGAGACAGACAGACAGACAGAGAGAGAGAGAGAGATTGAGAGGGAGACAGACAGAGAAAGAGAGAGACAGAAAGACAGACAGAGAGAGGCAGACAGACAGACAGAGAGGGAGAGAGAGAGAAACAAAGAGAGACAGACAGAGAGAGAGAAACAAAGAGAGACAGAGAGTGAGACAGACAGAGAGAGAGACACAGACAGACAGACAGACAGACAGACAGAGATTGAGAGGGAGAGAGAGAGACAGACAGAGAGAGAAACAGAGAAAGCGAGAGAGACAAACAGAGAAAGAGGCAGACAAACAGAGACAGGCAGACAGACAGAGAGGAAGAGAGAGAGACAGACAGAGAGGGAGAGAGAGAGAAACAAAGAGACAAAGAGACAGACAGAGAGAGAGAAACAAAGAGAGACAGAGAGCGAGACAGACAGACAGAGAGACAGACAGACAGACAGAGACTGAGAGGGAGAGAGACAGACAGACAGAGAGAGAAACAGAGAAAGCGAGAGAGACAAACAGAGAAAGAGACAGACAGGCAGACAGAAACAGAGAGAAAGACAGACAGATAGACAGACAGAGAGGAAGAGAGAGAGACACAGAGAGACAGACAAACAGAGAGAGACTGAGAGAGAGAGAGACAGACAGACAGACAGAGACAGACAGAGAGAAACACAGAGACAGACAGTCAGAGAGAGAGCGAGAGAGAGAGAGTAAAATGAGTTTCCGGGTCGTTTGCGGTGATGTGTGATGTATTTACTGTGTCTCTCCTCAGGATGTGTGTACAGTGCGTTTATTTATTGAGGTGTGAGTCATGTTTGATTACAGAGTCCCGAGTCGCCTGAGCATGACGAGAAAAAACACTGTTCATACAAACTTTCCTGAGGAGAACGCTGTTTATCTGTGTGCTGTACTTTATAAACAACTCCACACATAACGGGTCGGGATCCCTGAGCAAAAGGGCTTCGATCCGATCAGTACTGTTTATACTGGGGAATTTAAACTGTGTAATGAAGTGTGTGTGTGTGTGTGTGTGTGTGTGTGTTATTCTGTAAGGATCCGGGGTGAAAGGGCCGGAGCACGGCTCAGCAGCGAACAGATCAGCGGGGTTAGCATGTAATCGCTCGCGCTAAAACGAGGTCAATGCGATTTGAAGGGTGAGCGATGATCTGGATATAGCGCATGCAAACCTCTGCACATTTACACTCGACTGACACGACACGCCGTTTACACCACAGCAGCGCTGCTCAGTTCTCCATCCTGATTCGCCACAAGCTGGTGATTAACTTTCCAGAACCAGACTTTAACTTGGTCTAATACGTTATCGTTTCCGTAGTAACGGCTCATTTGCAGGGACTCGGACAGCCGTCGTGCCACGAAAACGAATTAACAAAACTGTTGAAATAGTTAAAATTTTTCGTCTTATAAGGAGATGAAACATTTATGGATGGAAGGAAGGAAGGAAGGAAGGAAGGAGTCTCCAGTGTCAGAGGGAAAGCTGTAACTTTAAGTTTTCTGAAATCTTCAGGAAGGACGAGTTTACGCTTCTTTGCGTTTTCTCAGTAATGCAACAAGCAGCGGTTTTTATTTTTTGGTCTTTTTAACTTCCAGAGAAAAAAACAGAGGCTGTGAGGGAGCGACTGTTTATAGCTGCTCAGCTCTGTGACATTAAATGCAGCTCCAGTTTATACAGACAAGAAAATTAAATAAATTAAATAAATTAAAAACTGTAATCATTGGGAAATTGCTGTGGAATACAAAGAATAAAACACTTGGGTGTGGACATGCTGTTACAGGAAAACGAGACCGTCAGTGTCGGTGTACGGTAGCTCACTCCGGCCACGAGAAATCAAATCTGGGTAGAAGCTATCGCTCCCCAGGCAGACCGACCTTCCTGGCAAAAAGAATAAAAAACGGTGAAGAATTGAGAGATGAGAAGTGATTTTCGTGAAATGTGGACGACGCCGGACAGACGGCAGGACAACACATGACGGCGTAAACTCATCACCTGCCGGCTGGATGAGCTAATAATCAGCTTCAATGCTGCGTTCCATTTTCCTCAGAAGCTGGAAGTTGGAGCTGGGAATGATGTCACACCTGAGTCGACCACATTCCAGTACAAGTCGGAAAACCAATACCAGAAATCATCGATACCAGAAATTCAAACAGTGCAGCAACATGTCCACAGATAGACGCTGGACAGTTCAGTGTGGATGACTGATTTAACGAGACACAAATAAGACCGCAATGCTAATAAACAGTATTCTATCCCCGATCACTGGTTATGGGCAATCACACGCTCTGATTGGCTACTCTACTACTAGGATATCAGCTCATATACCATGAGTAGAGAAAAACAAAATGGCGGAGTGTGTTGCTGAACCAGCCGAGGATGAAATAAAAACTCTACTCAAAAACAAAACCACAAAAATGCAAAAAAGCAAAAACTCGGTGCTACGTGCCTCGTCGGCTATCAGCTCATGTACGACTCGATTTCGTGGAATAACTGGTAAATATATTACTACAGCTTTCAGTGCTGTTGATGTGCAGAGCTTGCATTTTGAAGTCAGGGATGGTCAAGTTCCTCGGACTTTCCGACTTCAGGGGCGCTCCAGTTGACCGGAAACTCGAAAATCCCAACTTCACAGTACAAATGAAACGCACAACAACTCCTCCTTTGTGATTTTATTCGTACAGAACAACATGGAGTGTAATATCCCTGGGAAATGTTAGCATGCAGCTAGTCGGCTAGTCAACAGCATGTAAACTAGCATGCATTTCGGAGTGATTTTTTTTTTCAATCAGCATCTTTATTTTCTTTGCAATTTATTTACAAACACCCAAACTTGTAGAAATATAAGGTTACCATGACAACCAGAGTTTTCCCAACCCTTTCCAAGTCACATGATTGGTTCAAACCATTGAGGATATTAGTGACATCGCAAACTGTGCCCCGCCCCCAGAATGACTCAGAAGGAAAGTCCGTCTTAGATACAAGAACACTTTTGCTTTATGTAAAAAATTTGACCCGAACTTTATACTCAGAACAAACCTCTAAAGATGATGACACACAGGGCAACTTTTTGGGTAATTTTGCTGGCAACGGGCAACCAGGTGAGACACCGGGCAACAGACAACCAGATAAGAGCAACTCACACACACACACAAAAAAAAAATCATGAACTGCCCATCACTTTTAACTTGATGCAAGAGAGCTAACTTTATCCTGACACAGCGATAACTTTCAGCTAACTATGTTAGCAAAAACCACCGCTAGTTAGCTAAATCCTATTCGGTCTCTATGGAGCGGTAGTTATGGAGCTAACATCAGTTTACACTTAGCTGAAAAAAATTAATCGATGTCTTAATTCCAACTGGAGCATAAAAATAAATGTGTGTTGGATATACGAGTTGTCTCTCTTTCTTTTTCTTCGCTCCACTGCTGGAGACGCCGCCATCTTCATTGAAAATTTCAGAAGCTCTCACTCAGGTGGTCATGTGATTCGCCGCTAGCACTCTGATTGGATGATTTTAATAATACAAAGTTGTCCAAAACAATCAGATAGAAATGATGTTGCCCAGTCTCAGTGGGAAAGTGTCGAAGCACAACTGCCTGGTAACACTGCCCAGAAAGTTGCCCCGGGTATCATCAGCCTAAAAAGCCTTTGAAAAATGAGTGTAGATGAATATTCATAATGAAATTGTTATATTCACGTCCTGATATATCATCACACCATTAATTCACAGACATTTGTATTACAGGAATTCAAAAAATCTCGTGAAATGTTAAACAGAGAGAAAGAGGACTGTTTAGTCCTCCTTGCTTCAGGTCGCCAAACCCTGTTGGTGTCTCATCTCATCTCATTATCTGTAGCCGCTTTATCCTGTTCTACAGGGTCGCAGGCGAGCTGGATCCTATCCCAGCTGACTACGGGTGAAAGGCGGGGTTCACCCTGGACAAGTCGCCAGGTCATCACAGGGCTGACACATAGACACAGACAACCATTCACACTCACATTCACACCTACGCTCAATTTAGAGTCACCAGTTAACCTAACCTGCATGTCTTTGGACTGTGGGGGAAACCGGAGCACCCGGAGGAAACCCACGCGGACACGGGGAGAACATGCAAACTCCACACAGAAAGGCCCTCGCCGGCCACGGGGCTCGAACCCGGACCTTCTTGCTGTGAGGCGACAGCGCTAACCACTACACCACCGTGCCGCCCCCCGTTGGTGTATTGCAGAAATCTCTCTCCGTATCCGGTGTGGAACTTCCTCCTTCCTGACAACTAGCAACTTATTAGCAGTGACTCAAAAAAAATAAAATAAATAAATCAAAAGATGCTGGTGGGATTAGTGATGCTAAAACATCCATGCAGGGACGAAGCGAGACGAACACCATGCAGACGAAACAAAGCCTTGCTATTACACGACACAATCAGATTGAGTTCCGGCACACACACACTGAAGTATGTAACATACAGCTTTCTCGTGTGGTATAGATCGAATCCCTGCGATCACACACCAACACACAGTGTGCTGATACACCAGCGATCCACGCCATCCTCATTCAGCTCCATTTACCCACATCACACTCGCCAGACTTCAGAGATGGTACCTGTTGTAAACACGCACTGACCTCGTTATCTTAAGCTGTATTTATTAAAGACCCACTGACAGTCATTTCGTATTAATTTTTAAACAGACAATATATGACTCCAAAGATAAATTCTGGTTTTAATTCTTGGTTTAACTGTCCGTTTTAAACATCAGAAGTAATTTTAAATTTCGCGCAGGGAGATTGACCTGGATATGAACTGGGCTCGTTCAGAGATGCCGGAAGTGACGTCACATCAGTGTGTCGTTTTTGTTTACAAGTCACTATGTTGGTTCAGTTCTCACAAGTCTTGTGATATTGAGCTGTGGTTTTGTTGTGATTTCCTTGCGTGAAAAAGTTAAATGGCGTCTAACCGAAAAGGGATTATATGTGTGGCTTACGGGTGTTCTAACACCACGTCGGAAGGAGTGAAACTCCATTCCTTTGCTTGGAAAAAACACCCTGAAATAGCAAAAGAGTGGGAAAGAAACGTTTCTAAAACGCGTGCGAACTGGAAGTCAACAAAATGGTCACGTCTCTGTTCAGCACATTTCGAGGAGCACTGTTTCACTTTATCGTCCAGAACTCGAAGAACGTTTGATCCAACTTATCCACTGGTGTTGGAGGAGTCAGCTGTGCCGACGTTGTTTGACAGGCCCGGGCCGAATCAATCTGTCAAAAGAGAAACAGATGACCGCAGACCCCCCGAAGGGGCGGTCAAAAAGCGACAGTCCGGTGGTGCCTTTGCCAAAAGAGAACGAGCCAGGGTACGTGGCTATGTGTTGTTATTCAATACATGTATGTTGTTTAAAATTTGTTGTAACGTCACAAATGCGTCTTATACCATTGCATATTACTTATCAATAGGCCAAAGCAGCTAATACCAGTAATGTACAACAACTGAAAGGCCAATACCCTGTTTCATATATTTAGTTAGGATAATATACATGATATATGTGTGGAGTGATAGATATAAGATGTCATCCGGCATGTTTTTTCCTATACCATAAAAGAAAAAAAATTACAACAAATTCCTTTCATCACCCCCTCCTCCGTGTCTTATTATAGAAATCGAAATACTGACAGACTATAATATAATGCAACTTTCTTCAAATTAGACGCTCCAAGAAATAGAAGACTCAGAACCCAATGCCAGATCATGCAGAGGAGGTTATACCAAATATTGAATCTGAGGTTTGTCACAGACCATGCAGACATTGTTTTCAACTTCTACATGCCATGAAATTGTTCAAATGTTCTTTTGTCTCTTTATGTTATTCTTA
This sequence comes from Neoarius graeffei, assembly GCF_027579695.1. Lineage (NCBI taxonomy): Eukaryota > Metazoa > Chordata > Actinopteri > Siluriformes > Ariidae > Neoarius > Neoarius graeffei. Next base: position 91,229,304 of record NC_083576.1, read on the forward strand.
TTTTTCTATTGATGCCGACTGTGTTGGTTCAAACTGATACGGTAAAACGCCGAGTTTTGGATATTCTTCATAACACTCTTCTTCATGCTCTGAATCAGAAATATCCGCATATTCGCCACTGAAACTTGATGAAGAACAAGAGAAGTGATCGTCTTCGACATGAGCCATGTTTTGTTTTCATGCAATCCAGAACGACATACACTAATGTGACGTCACTTGCCCTAGCGGCAAAAACGGGCAAATGGCTCATGGCGCTTGTAGAAGCCGGGGCAAAAAACACAAAATCGGCTCTGAAATTCTTGATTTTCTACAAAGACGACCCTTTGTTCAAGTTGAGTTTTGGATATTTTATTTCACAATACAGCAATAAAACAATAATAAATACACATATTACGTGGTGTAAAAAGTTGTGTCAGTGGGTCTTTAACGCTTTTATAACATGTCACATTTTTATACCAGAGTGCTACTGAGTTCTCAAATCTGTGGTGGGGTTCCCAAAAGCCTCTTAGGCTACGTTCACACTGCAGGCTGAAGTGACTCAAATCCGATCTTTTCGCCCATATGTGACCTGTATCCGATCTTTTATTGACAATATGAACGACACAGATCCGATTTTTTCAAATCCGACCCAGGCCGTTTGGATATGTGGTCCTAATTCCGATCCCTATCCGCTCTTTTCATATGCGACTTCAGTCTGAACCGCCAGGTCGCATTCATCCGACTTACACGTCATCAACAAGCCACAAACGTCACTATTCTGCGCTGAAGTAGGCGGCGGGTCTCTCAAAAAAAGTTACAACAACATGGCGCATAATCACGGGCGCAGATAGAGGGGGGGACGAGTCATATTTAAATTCACCTCGTTCGGTCCCCCCCACTTATAGGGAGGAAAAAACGTCTATGCTGTCTTTCTTTGCATAAGGCAAACCTCACGGAAAAATCAAAAGACTAATTACCATTCGGTTTATTGAGGTGCACAGCAGTGTATACATAGTTGCAACAACTCACATAAAACAAAACAAAGACTGATATTCGGTTGGTTGAGCTGCGCAGACTGCACAGGTTGCGAGCTCGAGCTTGGTTGCTATGGTTACTAACAACAAGTTTGACAGGCATATCGGGATTGGGGTTGGTTTGCTGGCAGCTTTGTCCCCCCCAGTTTTTTGTCCCCCCCAGTTCAAAAAACGTATCTGCGCCCCTGCGCATGACATCAATGCGAGGGACGCTTCGGGCTGTGAAGGTTCTGAATCTTCTCAATGGAAGGACGCAGAGGTTAGGGAGCTGATTTCCATTTGGGGGGATGCAGCTATTCAAGCTAGATTGGATGAGTCATACCGCAACCGGGCGGTTTTACTTCCGTAAACACCGGCCATGCTCACTGCGTGTGACGTCGTCGTATCCTGCAATGCGCATGCGGAACACTTTTAGGTCGCTTTTCGTTCATACTGAGGATCACATACAAGTCGCATATATTTGTTAATGTGAACGACCTCACAAAAAAATTGGACTTCACAAAAAAATCGGAATTGAGCATTAAGCCTTGCAGTGTGAACGTAGCGTTAATGCTAAGAAGAAGAAGAGGAGGAGGAGGAAAACCTTTATTTGTCACATGCACACTTCAAGCACAGTGAGATTCATCCTCTGCATTTAACCCATCTGAAGCAGTGAACACACACACACACCCAGAGCAGTGGGCAGCCACACCAGAGCGCCCGGGGAGCAGTCAGGGGTTCGGTACCTCGCTCAAGGGCACCTCAGCCCAAGGCCGCCCCACGTCAACCTAACTGCATGTCTTTGGACTGTGGGGGAAACCGGAGCACCCGGAGGAAACCCACGCAGACACGGGGAGAACATGCAAACTCCGCACAGAAAGGCCCTCGCCGGCTGCTGGGTTCAAACCCGGAACCTTCTTACCGTGAGGCGACAGCGCTAACCACTACACCACCGTGCCTCTGCGTTAAGAGCATCTTAACTAGGAGAGAGAGTGTTCATTTTGCTGCTTGCTCTACCATTTAACAATGATCTTTATTAATTTTCCATAACAGCAGCTCACAGGTTTATTTTAACGCACTTGACTTGTACAGGAGACTCCACACAAACGGATCAGATGTGGCGATGTTCTGTGAGGAGACGTTCAGTTAACGTTTATGGATGGAGTCTCTAGTGCGAGGACATATTTACTTCACAATTTACAAATAAACAGCAGATGTTCCTCAAAACATAAAACAAGATCCACAAACCAGAACGTCAAGGGTGTAGGAGCTCATCTGGCCTGCCATCAAAACCACCATGACGACCAAAACATCAAAAAAACCTGAAATGTGACGATGTGAGAGCGAGACGACCAACCTCCATGACAAACTGTTCACAACAGGAACATCAGCAAAGGACTACATTTTGTTCCCCGAGGGAAGATCGACCCAAAACATCCATCAGAACTGAATTCGCATGATAGATCAGAGAGGAGATACAATTCTATTGAGAGACCTGGAAAATTTGTTAAATTGTCTGAATTAGTAACTCGTTAGCAAAAAATTAACAAAACAAAGACCAAGTTTTGTGCGGAGTGATGAATTCCTTCAAACAAAATAATCGGAACAGAAATCTGTGGAGAACTGAACTGACAGAGGAGATACAACTTAACCGAATTGTGGACGACGGACGCCACGCCGTGGCAATCAGCCGAGTCAGATGAGCTAATAAACAATAAGTGATTCAGAAATCTACAATGAGATCCAAAAATAAATAAAATACTTGTAAAATTCACAAACAATTTCTTTCAAACACCAAACCTCATTTGCTGTATCAGTTATTTGTGGATTTGGCTGCATTTGTTTGTACATTTCTCACTCAGCTTCTATCCGCACATGTGGGTGTGTTCACTGGATCTGCTTCAGCCAATCAGAGAGCGAGACAACTTTTCATTCCCGCTCGTGTTATTCCAACCAATCACACCAGATATGTCCTCAACCAATCAACACATGAGGTAGAATTCAGTCCAAGCATAAAATGGAGCACAGTGCAGGATTAAAGTAGCTGTATGTAATTTTAAAAAGTGTTTCCAGCTCTATTTTTAATCGTATTATTTTAAATCTAGCTTGGAAAAACTGATTTGCAGTGCTGTAGTGCGATGAGTCTCACTAGATTCTGTTTCAGGCACCTGTTTAATTTTTTTTCTGGGCCAGAAATTAGCTCCGCCCACAGCTTGAAAATGCCTGTAAAGAAATTCATATGGCATGTGTTCACCAGAGAAGATGGGGTCAGGTGGTGTTTTGATTGCAGAGGGGCTTTGATTGCCCTGGGACTGAAACTCAACCCTGTGACCATCGTAAATTTCAGGCTAATTCTGTTAATAACTCCTCCACCTGTTGGCTCTCAGTAGGGGATGAGGATGAGGATAAGGATGAGGTAGTGCCTGCTTTTCACACTCACCTGGATAAAGCGATCTCTGCTTTCTGCTTCGCGATATCGGCTGCCTTCTCTGCGCCTTCGATGGCACGGTCCACCTTCTCTCGGATCTTGCTAGCACGTAGCGGGATGAGATTCTTGCGCTTGCCGCTGACCAGTGCGTTCTGCTTGTACTTCCCCTCCTCCTTGGTACCGTCGGGAAACGTGGTGCAGCCGTAGCCATGGCGCTTGTTGCTCAACCACTCGCCTTGGTAACAGAGACCGTCCGAGCGCCGACTCACACCACAGCCGGCACGCTTGTCGTTCCTCCACTCACCCGCGTAGCTCTCGGTGGCCGTAGCATCCACTCCGTCATCGTCGTTGGCATCATCGTTGGCGTTGGTGCTGGAAGGCAGGAGCTCGCCCTCGGCCTCGCCCAGGCTGATCGTGGAGTTGACATCTGAGGCGGCAGAGCTCACCGTACTCATGGCTGCTTCGCTCCGGAACGAGCTCTGCTTGCTGCGCTGGCTGGCCAGCGAGCTCTTCGACTCCGACTTGCGTAAACGCAGGCCACTGAGCAGAGAGCGCCGGAAGAAGAGGCCTTTCTTTTTGGCCTTCAGAAGCTCCGCCTCGCTGTGAGCAGTCAGGACGAAGCCACCGCGTGACGCCGCCGGGCTGATCCCGCCCCCCGTGCCTGGCGTTCCCGCAGTGCCGTTACTGTGCTCCGAGCGCAGAGAGTTTATCGAGGTGCGCAGTGGAGAGCGAATCACGGCCGCCATGCCGTATGGGACGCTCTGCCGAATGCCGTAGCCGTGACGCATGCCACCCACCCACTGGCCCTGGTATGTACCTGCAGGAATTAAGACACAAACATGGAACAAGGTCAGAAAGGGATGTTTCACTGGACACAACTACTGACGTGCTTTCTGGAAACGGAATCAGAGAAAAATTTCTCCTTTAATTTCAGGCCCAAATCTTTTTAATAAGTAAAACTACATGTACATTTTTATATCACTCCTAATGAGGAGTGATAAAGTTGGACAAATGAGTGTATTAGAGGGACAAAGGGACATGTAGGACGGCTTGGAGACAAAGTGAGAGAGACGAGATTGAGATGGTTTGGACTCGTACAGAGGAGAGATCCAGGGTAGGTTGGGAAAAGAACGCTGGAGATGGAGATGCAGGTAGAAGGAAAAGAGGAAGAGCAAAGACGAGATTTATGGATGAATGTGGTGAAGGAGGACATGAGGACAGTTTGTGTGACAGAAGAAGATACAGAGGACAGGAGGAGATGGAGGGACATTATCTGCTGTGGAAGAAGAAGAAACTTTATTTAGCTGTTTATTTATGCTGGTTGTTGTTCGCTGCTTGTGAAACGAAGGCTGAGTTTTCTGTGTATTCCTGGAGCGTGGCTCAGTGCTCGCTGAAGTGAAGTGCTCACATTTCTCTGCCCTGCTTTAATGCTCATGAAAACCTCTTAAAGATTAAACATGCTGTCTAAATGCCATAACGATGTTTATTCTGTGACTTGTACTGTATGAAGATGCAAAAGTTCCTTGTTGATGTTTTCAGAGAACAGTTTGCAATCTGATTCATGAAGTACATTCAGTTCGCTGTGTTTTCGTGTCGTCTGTTCATTTGAGGGAACGAGGTTTACGCTGCGTAATATCTGATCATATGAAATGCTGGTATTGGAGCACCATTTATGACTGAATGAGCAGGATGTCAGAATATTTAACAGTTATTCCACGAAAATCGAGTCATACACGAGCTGATAGCTGACGAGTCGCTTAGCACTGAGTCGTCTATAATCCATGTACGATGAGATTGAGCGGAATAACTGTTTTATTCTCTCCACATTCACTGGATTTTGAGAAACAGAGCATTTTTATTTTTATTTTTTGCAAATTCGATAAATAAAAACTTTATACAAAACGTCCGACAAAATCGTTTCCACTTAGAATGTAAACAAACCGGCGAAATGACAGGAGCAATTTGTGAAAAATGTAATAATAATAATAATTCTGGAAAAATTCATTTAAAAAAAGATACGTTCTTACCATCAAATACTTTCATTCCATATTTTATTGCTTTTTTTTAGGTTTTGTTTTCGAGTAGTTTTTATTTCATCCTCGGTTGGTTCAGCAACACGCTCCGCCATTTTGTTTTTCTCTACTCATGGTATATGAGCTGATATCCTAGTAGTACAGTAGCCAATCAGAGCATGCGATTGCTCATATCCAGTGAATGCGGATAGAATATTTCTTGATACCTGTATTGTAAACTTGTAAGAAGAACTTCATAATCATTTAAGGTCAAAGTGGAACTATGTGACAATCGGTGTCAGTTTCAGAGAAGCCCAGGAACAAACCAAGATGGCCGACTTCATAACGTTACAGCATTCAGCTCTGTAGTTTATAGAGAACAGAAACTTTATAGCTGAAGAACTGGATGTGGTTTCGTGCAGATATTTATGGAAACAATGTTCAGATAGAACTTCAGCAGCATTAGGATTGTCGAAGCTCCAAAACAAACTTCACCAAACACCATTATGAACTCCATTTAGAACTTTTTTTAAGATGGGAAAGCGATAACGTGTTTGATTTTCCTCCAAGCTTTTATTCGGGAAACTACTGAAGCGTGTGGGTTTCCCCTGGACTGGGACAGAGAGTCGGCGATTCAGGAGGCGGAGATGATCGCTGATTTTGATGATTCATCCTTCGTAGGCTGCTGCACTGAACACAAATTAAACCGAAGCCCAGCACTTTTTAAACAGAGCCTGTTGTTGGTTATATTAAAGCTTTCTCAGGAGACGGCACTAATTACACACTCAGCGTTACTGTGTGTTTAAAGAAGTCCTGGGAGCAGAATAATGTGAGCTCAGTAAGGCGTCCTACAGAACCTGAATCATTAGAATCACCCATCATCTGCTCACACACACACACACACACACACACACACACACACACGGGCTTGGAAAAGTCTTATTTAGGAGCACATTAACATTCAGGAAGTCGGTGTACAAAGCTAATTACTGACATTATGGCTACAGGAGAACAACAAACTCTTAAAAGTGAGATTAAAAATGATTTTGTTTAATTTCATTTGTTTATTCACCTTAAATTCATCAAACATTAAAAAAAAATCTTCTCATGTCTGCTTCATGTGCATCATCAAGTCTTAACTGTGATGTCATTCACGGAAAAATAACATCTACAAAAATGAACCCAATATTAACTGGATCTTACTGTAGTCGGGCTTGTAGTACTCGAGTCCAGGACTCGTGACTCGACTTGGACTTGAGCACTGATGACTCGGATTCAGACTCGGACTCGTGCATTCACTGCATTCGGACTCGTAAATTGGAGACGAGGACTCAGACTTTTTCTTTATTTTTTGTAACATGCTATAATAATTTGGCATACGATATTTATATCTACATTAATTTTTGTACTAATTTCGTGTAAGAGCGTCACACCTGAGCGCCTTGGCATGTGCATCAGATAGACTCTCGGGCGTGCTCCGGACAGCGCACATGCCAAGCGGACTCTCAGGCGCGCCGTAAACGACTCACACCTGCACAGGATTAAGGTGCAATCAGCACGCCGATATAAAAACTGTGAAAACACACTTACTTTGCGAAGTATTGATTTGCATTGCTGATACGTTACTGAGCCTTAATTCCTTGTTTGGTTTCCTGATCCCTGATTTCCTGTTTCTCGTCTTTGATTCTGCCGAGTCTACGATAGCCTGCTTGTGTCTCACTCGACCTATCACCTGTTTCACCATTTTACGATTTTCCCTGCCGTTCTGGATTGTTTCCCGTCTTCACTTGTATTAATAAACACACCTTCTGCACTTACATCCGTCTCCCAACCGTCTCTGACAGAATACTTCACACTCCCTGATAAAGAGACGCACATTCACCTGTTCATACGCCATGTTCAGGAACAAACTCATGTTAATGGCGCTAAAACAGACAGTCACATGATGCGGTTGGAGTTTTGGACTCGGACTCGACTCGGATCAATAGTGGACTCGACTCAAATTTGTTTTAATGACTTGGACTTAAACACTGGGGACTCGAGACTGGACTCGAGGTTGAGTGACTCGACTACAACACTGATTGTAGTGCTCAAAACAGCTGATGTGCTGTTATTGGAAAATAATCAACTCCAGAGTGTAATAATAATAATAATAATAATAATAATAATAATAATAATAATGGTTTAATATCAGAGTTTTCACAAATATGGCTCTTCATCTGATATAAAAGTGAAGTATACAGTACAGACTCTACTAATGTTAAAAATGCTAAATACTAATTATTCAACTCATAATACTGAATAAAAAAGATAAGAACATTTCCTCACCTGAGAGTAAACAAAAAAGGTTTCTGTTCTTATTCATTTTAGAGCAGCTATAAACATCCTTCCCTCTCCAGCATCTCTTCTCTCCCCCTCCTCTCTCTCTTTCTCTCTCCCTCTCTTCTCTCTCTCTCTCCCCTTTCACTCTCTTTCTCTCTCCCTCTCTTCTCTCTCTCCCCCCTTTCTCTCTCTTTCTCTCTCCCTCTCTTCTCTGTCCCCCCTTTCTCTCTCCCTCTCTTCTCTCTCCCCCTCTTTCTCTCTTCCCCTCTCTCTTGCTCTCTCTTTTCTTGCTCTCTCTCTTTCTCTCCCCCTCCCCCTCTTTTCTCTCTCCCCCCTTTCTCTCTCTTTCTCTCTCCCTCTCTCTCGCGCTCTCTCTTCTCTCGTTCTCTTTCTTTCTCTCTCTCCCTCTCCCCCTCTCTCCCCCCTTTTCTCTCTCTTTCTCTCTCCCCCCTTTCTCTTTCTTTCTCTCTCCCCCTCTCTCTCCCCCCTTTTCTCTCTCCTTCTCTCTCTCTCTTTATGTTAATGTTGATAAGACAAAAACAATTACGCAGCTTGTTGTTTCTTGTTATCAGGAAATAGCAAAGAATATAAACTCCGCCATCCAGATGACGTCCGTAAACGTAAAGTTACAAAGCGCTGACACTGGAGACTTCTTCCTTAAATTTTAATAACAAAGAAAATAAAACTTCAACATGTCAATGATTATTTAATCCGTGTGTTTTTTTTAATTAGTGTCGCATCCTGCTGTGAATGAGCTGTTGCTATGGAGACGGTAATATATCAGAACGAGCATATTGATATCAACCTGTGCTCCTCTCAGAGCTGCTCTTATAGAAAATTAATCAACAGCATGATTTATATAACATCTTTTATAACTTTTTTTTTTTTACAGGATTTCTCACTTCAGCCACTGAGCCATAATGAATACTGGGCTCTAAATGAATACTTTTCCTCTTTTCTTTTCCCTGATGTACAGCTTACTCTTTAACAAAGCTCACATTAAAAGGTAGCACTGAAAAGCTACAAAGCCCGGGGCGAGGTGATATTTTAAACCTCCCAGGTTTCATTTGCGTTCATAAATCCACTGGATAAAGAGCGACTTGCCAAGAAGCCACTCTCATACACACAGGACCAACAAGAAGAGCTCTCTTTCACAGAGCTGCTGTAAAACAAGACTGTAATAAGAGTTAGTTTTACTTTTTATTTCTTATAGAGATGTGAATCAGGGTTTTGTTGCAATATTTATTCAGGTCATTAAACACTGAAGTCTAATTAATTCAAGCTAAGAAGAAAAAAAAACAGACTTCAATACCATACCAGGGAAATAATTCATGTGTGAACAAAATACTGTATTTATCTGTTCATTACTCCGCAGTTGAATCCTGGACTCTGACTGGTCAGAAGGTGTTGATTCATTTTCTATAACAGCAGCTCTGACAGTAGCACAGTGTATTATATTAACGCACTTGATCCTCTTCACACTTTACCATTTCTATAGCAACAGCTCATTGACAGGGTCTTATACGGCAGATGCTCCGCCAATAACAAAAAGATTAAAAATCGTTGCTATGGTGATTTTTCTGCATTGTCGGTGCTTTGTAACAGTCAGAGGTGAAAGATGAAGCTTTAGGTTTTTAGACATCTTCAGGACAGAGGAGTTCTCAGGAAACCAAAAAGAGAGAGAGAGAGAGAGAGAGAGAGAGAGAGAAGCTGCATGATGATGATTTTCATCTTATTAACTTGCAAAGAGAGAGAGAGAGAGAGAAAAGAGACACTGGTGAGGAAATGAGCGTTTATTGCTGCTATAGCGTAAGTGAGAACAGGAACGAAGGAGTCACATGAGCATGTGTAACTATAAATGGATAAATAGTACAATAGGGTGCTCTACAACAAAGAACAAATTGTAATCATTGGCAAATTGCTGAGGTATAAAAGGAAGAAAACACAGCGTGTCATGCTGTTAGAGTAAAATAATCAGCTTCAGGGTGCTAACAGTGACTCTGCTTCATCATCACACCGCCCCAACATTGATTATTTCACTAACACTGCGTGACACGCTGTTTTATTCCTGACTTACATAATCAAGACTTTAATATAGATTTTTTAAATTGTAGTTCAGTCATCAAAAACTGAAACAGAGTGATGCTGTCCATGGTGCTGAAAAGTGAGACAAGCTCTCTCTCTCAGATCATTTAGATCTATGCCATCGTTTTTGCCTTTGTGTGTGTGTGTGTGTGTGTGTGTGTGTGTGTGTGTGTGTGTGTGTGTGTGTGTGTGTGAGTGTGTGTGAGAGAGAGAGAGAGAGAGAGAGAGAGAGAGAGAGAAATGTGATTATGATCCCAACATGCAAGTGAATCATTCAGCCTTCTAGAACATGCTGCTATATACAGAGTTATAGCAGCATCTCTCTCTCTCTCCCCATCTCTTCATTTTTTCTGTTTCCCATCCATCTCCTTTCTAATCCCTCTTCTTTTACTTCTTCTTCTGCCTCCTTCTGGCTTTTCCCAATTTGTACAGTGGTGTTTGAAAGTTTGTGAACCCTTTAGAATCTTCGATATTTCTGCATAAATATGACCTAAAACATCATCAGATTTTCACACAAGTCCTAAAAGTAGATAAAGAGAACCGAGTTAAACAAATGAGACAAAAATATTAGACTTGGTCATTTATTTATTGAGGAAAATGATCCAATATTACATATCTGTGAGTGGCAAAAGTATGTGAACCTCTAGGATTAGCAGTTAATTTGAAGGTGAAATCAAAGTCAGGTGTTTTCAATCAATGGGATGACAATCAGGTGTGAGTGGGCACCCTGTTTTATTTAAAGAACAGGGATCTATCAAAGTCTGATCTTCACAACACATATTTGTGGAAGTGTATCATGGCACGAACAAAGGAGATTTCTGAGGACCTCAGAAAAAGCGTTGCTGATGCTCATCAGGCTGGAAAAGGTTACAAAACCATCTCTAAAGAGTTTTGACTCCACCAATCCACAGTCAGACAGATTGTGTACAAATGGAGGAAATTCAATACCATTGTTACCCTCCCCAGGAGTGGGCGACCAACAAAGATCACTCCAAGAGCAAGGTGTGTGATAGTCAGCGAGGTCACAAAGGACCCCAGGGTAACTTCTAAGCAACTGAAGGCCTCTCTCACATTGGCTAATGTTAATGTTCATGAGTCCACCATCAGGAGAACACTGAACAACAATGGTGTGCATGGCAGGGTTGCAAGGAGAAAGCCACTGCTCTCCAAAAACAACATTGCTGCTCAGCTGCAGTTTGCTAAAGATCACGTGGACAAGCCAGAAGGCTATTGGAAAAATGTTTTGTGGATGGATGAGACCAAAATAGAACTTTTTGGTTTAAATGAGAAGCGTTATGTTTGGCAAAAGGGAAACACTGCATTCCAGCATAAGAACCTTATCCCATCTGTGAAACATGGTGGTGGTAGTATCATGGTTTGGGCCTGTTTTGCTGCATCTGGGCCAGGACGGCTTGCCATCATTGATGGAACAATGAATTCTGAATTATACCAGCGAATTCTAAAGGAAAATGTCAGGACATCTGTCCATGAACTGAATCTCAAGAGAAGGTGGGTCATGCAGCAAGACAACGACCCTAAGCACACAAGTCGTTCTACCAAAGAATGGTTAAAGAAGAATAAAGTGAATGTTTTGGAATGGCCAAGTCAAAGTCCTGACCTTAATCCAATGGAAATGTTGTGGAAGGACCTGAAGCGAGCAGTTCATGTGAGGAACCCCACCAACATCCCAGAGTTGAAGCTGTTCTGTACGGAGGAACGGGCTTAAATTCCTCCAAGCCGGTGTGCAGGACTGATCAACAGTTACCGCAAACGTTTAGTTGCAGTTATTGCTGCACAAGGGGGTCACACCAGATACTGAAAGCAAAGGTTCACATACTTTTACCACTCACAGATATGTAATATTGGATCATTTTCCTCAATAAATAAATGACCAAGTCTAATATTTTTGTCTCATTTGTTTAACTGGGTTCTCTTTATCTACTTTTAGGACTTGTGTGAAAATCTGATGATGTTTTAGGTCCTATTTATGCAGAAATATAGAAAATTCTAAAGGGTTCACAAACTTTCAAGCACCACTGTATTCTCAGTCTTGTTTTTGTTTCTTTTCTTCTCTTTCACTTTTTAACTAACTAGCTTGCTACGTTGCTATCATGCTAAATCCCTGGTTTGTTAACTAGCTATAGTGTGAAATACCTAGCATGCTAACTTGCTAACTGTCTGGGCTTCTCGTGAAATAAAGGTGCACTCATTTGAACACAGGAAACAATAAAATGACATCTGATAGCGCTACATTTCAGCTCAGCCACCGTGTCAGCGGGGAATCTCCTGGACGAAGCTGTGTGGGTTTATGAGGCAGAGAGATCCACGGGGCTAAACACGGCATCGTTTTCCTGCTACAACAACACACCCGATTACACACATCTGCTCATCCTGCAGCTGTTCACAACATGGATCCGGTGAGTTACAGCAGGTAATAAAACGTCTGTACAAAGACGTCGCCTTTGAGACATTTAAACATGCCAGAGTGAAAGAAAGTCACAGTTTGAGATCACACTTGTTTCCCGTTCTGATGTTTGAACATTGTGAACATTAACTGAAGCTCTTGATTTGTATCTGCGTGATTTGATGTCAAGCGATCGGCTGATTCGAGAGCTGCAGAAAACAAACAGCAGGTGGGTGGAGGGGTGTTCCTCATAAAGGGGCCAGGGAGTGGATATCATACTGTATTGCCCAGCCCTCGTTGTAACTTGATAAAACATGGACACAGTCACAAGAAGTCAATACTTTACTGTTTGTTTGTTTGTTTTAAAATCTTTGAATGTTGTTGCGCTGGTTATTGGTTTTACGGCGCGTCAGTTCCACTGATGGTCCAGAACAGAAAAGCCATAACGAGCTCCAGAACAATCTCCTTCATTTAGTGGAACTAATCTGACCGAGATATGATCAGAGCAGTGTGTGTTCGGTCACGGAGCTCTGCGCTCTTAAACACAACTGCGTCATCGAGTCTGCGGTATAGCGCATGTTCTCAAAAAGCCTAAAGATGTTCTTTAACCACCGGACCCCATACGGAACCGTTATTAAGCGTATCATCCTCTACGATCTCGGGTTAGAGTTATCATCCCTCAATCTCTTTCAAACAGATTCACAGAAGGAATTATTTATTCTTCTGCAAAAGGCTAAAATGAGGACAGCTCAGAGTAGCGAGATGGTCTGAGGTCAGATTTACGTTCTGTAATTGGGCTTTATCCCAGTGATGTGGTGTGAAATCAGCTCTCCTGCTGAACAGCGCTGATCCGGTCCTCACGGTCGGGTGATGTGTCGGGTGATGTGTGTGTTGACATGGAGGTTCAGGTGATTAGAATCACCTGTGTGAAGTTCACACCTGAGATGTTTCTCGAGGAGAAGCCTGAGAGACGAGGTTTTTCAGCAGGGTCTCAACCACAGCCTAAAAACACAAACTTCTGAGTTTAAACCCAGAAAAACACCACGGAGAGAAAATGCAGATGGGAAAAGGAAACCGTGGTGGGGATTTTATTTGTTTGTTTGTTTTAATTTGCTGTTAAATGTAATAAGACGGAAAATAAAAGCAAGACAAATGAAAAATGAAAATTATATTCCGATGATGTACGAATGATGACATCATCATTGCCGATGTTAATTCTACAGTGTAGATGTTATTGTTGTAGAGTGTACAATATAACACATGATATCGCTTCATTAGATATTAATTCTATAGTAAAGATCTTAATTCTACAGTGTAGATGTTAATTCACCCATTAATGAATGTAATTATAGCATTATTTAATGAATATAATAAACAATAAATTCATTATTCTGTCATCATGGTGCTGAGTGAGTGCTTTATCCATCAGCCCCGGCACGTCACATCTCTAATCACACTCACCCGCGTCTCTTTACGCTTCATAACACTTCATTAGAGTACATGTTAATTCTATACACAGATGTTAATTCAACAGAAGTTTTAATTCTACAGTATAGATTTTAATTGATTAGTAGAGATGTTCATTCATTCACTGGATATTAATTAATTAGTGTAGATGTTAATTCTACAGTATAGATCTTAATTTATTACTTTAGATACTAATTCTACAATGTAAATGTTAATTCTACAGACCAGATTTTAATTTATTATTTTAGATATTAATTCTACAGTATAGATCTTAATTCTACAGTACAGATGTTAATTTATTCATATAGACATTCATTCATAAGTGCATATATTAATTCTACAGCTTGGACATTATTTCTACTGTAGAAACTGTACTGTTTATTCATTAGTGCAGATGTAAATTAATTAGAGCCGATCTGACTTACACAGGGTAGAGGTTAATTCTACAGCATCAGTGTTAATTCTATAGGGGTGATGTTAATCCTACAGCAGTTTTGTTAATTCTACAGTGAGATGTTAATTGTACAGTTTAGATGTAAATTGTACAGCATAAATGTTCATTCTACAGTGAGATGTAAATTCTACAGCATTGATGTCAATTTTACAGCATCCGGGTTAATTCTAGAGTGAGATGTAAATTCTACAGTGTTGATAATTTGACAGTCATAATGTTAATTCTACAGTGTTGATGTAAATTCTACAGTGTTGATGTAAATTCTACAGCATGAATGTTAATTGTTACAATTAACATTAATTAATTGTTAATTCTACAGTGTCAATATTAATTCTACAGTGTAGATGTTAATTCTACAGCATTGATGTTAATTCCACAGTGTAGATGTTAATTCTACAGCATTGTTGTTAATTCTACTGGGTGAATATTAATTTTACAGTGTAGATGTTAATTCTACAGCATTGATGTTAATTCTACAGTCAGCTGTTAATTCTACAGTGTTGCAACTTCTACAGTGTAGATGTTAATTCTACAGCATTGATGTTAATTCTACTGCATCAATGTTAATTGTACAGCATTGATGTTAATTCTACAGTGTGAATATTAATTTTACAGTGTAGATGTTGATTCTATTGCATCAATGTTAATTCTACAGCACTGATGTTAATTCTACAGTCAGATGTTAATTCTACAGTGTTGCAACTTCTACAGTGTAGATGTTAATTTTACAGCATTGATGTTAATTCTACAGTGTCAATATTAATTCTACAATGTAGATGTTAATTCTACAGCATTGATGTTAATTCTACAGTGTAGATGTTAATTATATTGCATCAATGTTAATTCTACACCATTGATGTTAATTCTACAGTAAGATGTTAATTCTACAGTGTTGCAACTTCTACAGTGTAGATGTTAATTCTATAGCATTGATGTTAATTCTACAGTGTAGATGTTAATTCTACAGCATTGATGTTAATTCTACTGCATCAATGTTAATTCTACAGTGTAGATGTTAATTCTACTGCATCAATGTTAATTCTACAGCACTGATGTTAATTCTACAATGTTAATTCTACAGTGTTGCAACTTCTACAGTGTAGATGTTAATTTTAGTGTTGATGTTAATTCTACAGTGTCAATATCAATTCTACAATGTATGTTAATTCCATTGCATCAATGTTAATTCTACAATGTAGATGTTAATTCTACAGTGTAGATGTTAATTATATTGCATCAATGTTAATTCTACAGCATTGATGTTAATTCTACAGTCAGATTTTAATTCTACAGTGTCGCAACTTCTACACTGTAGATGTTAATTCTATAGCATTGATGTTAATTCTACACTGTAGATGTCAATTCTACATCATCAATGTTAATTCTATTGCATCAATGTTAATTCTACAGCACTGATGTTAATTCTACAGTGTGAATATTAATTTTACAGTATAGATGTTGATTCTATTACATCAATGTTAATTCTACAGCACTGATGTTAATTCTACAGTCAGATGTTAATTCTACATTGTTGCAACTTCTACAGTGTAGATGTTAATTTTACAGCATTGATGTTAATTCTACAGTGTCAATATTAATTCTACAATGTAGATGTTAATTCTATTGCATCAATGTTAATTCTGCAGTATAGTTGTTAATTCTACAGCATCAATGTTAATTCTATTGCATTGATGCTAATTCTACAGTGTAGATGTTATTTTGAAAGCATCAATGTTTCATTCATAATTCATTAGAGTTGATGCTGATTCTATAGTCCACACTATAATTCCAGGCTGGATGAGAAAATTCAAACCTCTAAGAATGAATTAAAGTCAGTTAATTCCATACTGTACTGTTGGCTGTAAACATAAATAAATACTGTAGAGAACAGAAGAGTGAAACTCTCACATACTTTCTTACTGATTATCAACTCGTCCTGATTCACTGAACCAGTGATGCGGGAGAACTGTTTGCATAAAAAACATATTATATGCATTCTTTACTTTCCTGCCTTCACAGTGCTGGTGTGTGTGTGTGTGTGTGTGTGTGTGTGTAATGAGAGTGTACTATCGGTGAAACTGAAACACACAGACGTCCCTCATGTACGTCACACTGCTGAATGAGGTCACGTTCGACAGCGCTGGGGGAATAAACTGACTGACTGCGGCACACACACACACACACACACACACACACACACACACGTGCACTGTAAAATTCCCCACTGCCTAATTAACATTTACAGTTTTGAATGAACTCTTACGGTGATGGATTAACAGCTTGACCCTTCACTTTCTACCTGCGGCGTTGAATCATCACCCACGCTGTTAAACCCTCGCTCATGCTCCGTGTTGAGCAAACACCTACAATCTCGAGGTAACCTTTACCTCACTGATTGAACACCTCTAAAAGGACAGATTTCCAATAATTCCACCCTGTGTGAGTGATTTTAACGATCAGGCCCTGATTTACTCATTTGCGTGCAGTTTGGGATGTTTCACTCTCGAGATCCTGTGCACTGCTGTTACACTGAAGGACAACAAACACATTTAATATCTGAATCGCAGGTACATTTAATAACAGTCAGCTATAACGAGGAGGAATAAAATCATCTGAAAATGCACTACAGATATGAAATATTAGTAAGTGAAAAAAAAATATTGAATATGACCCAATGTATGTAATAATTCTGTGTATGAGATGATTATAACGCAAATGTCAGATGGTTCTGCTGCTCTGAGAGGACTTTACACTTTTCATGCTTTATATTTTCTTATTATTTTCTTATTCTACAGCATTTGTATCTATAATATTGCTTCTTTTAGAAATAAATGCTTAAAAAATTATTTATATATAACATATATATTACATAAACGTTTAGAATAAGAGCTTCCTAATTCAAAACGGTTTACTACAGTATTATTAGCGACATCATCAGAACACTCCCCGGCCACTTTAATAGGAACTAGTTGTTGATTGTAAGATCCCTGTTCTTGGCTGCAGGAGTGGAACCCAGTGTGTTCTTCTGTCTGCTGTTGCATGCTGAGATGCTTTTCTGCTCACCACGGCTGTAAAGAGTGATTATATGAGTTACTCTATCCTTCCAATCTGTCCATTTCCCTCTGACCCTCTCTTATCAACAAGGCTCACTCACTCGATGTTTGTTTTTTGTTTTCCACACCATTCTGTGTAAACTCTAGAGACTGCTGTTTGTGTGTGAAAACCCCAGGAGGAGATCAGCAGGTTCTGAAATACTCAAACCTCATACTCATCTGGCTCAAACCAACACCCATACCACAGTGAGAGAAAGAAAGTCACGCTTCACTGTGAGATCACAATTTTTCCCGTTCTGATGTTTGAACATCGTGAACATTAACTGAAGCTCTTGATTTGTATCTGCGTGATCTGATGCATCAAGCGATCGGCTGCAGAAAACAAACAGCAGGTGAATGTAGGGGTGTTCCTAATAAAGTGGCCGGTGAGTGTAGAATCTCATCGAAGATTTGCAAAGAGGAAGGGAAGCCAATTTTACTGGAAGCACCTTTAACAGAAATGTAGTACAAATCAGTGTGAGCTAGCCAGTTAGCCGACGTGCGATAAAGTGAGTGTGGTTTCCTCTCTGAGATCGATATTCACTCATGGAGCAAAAAATAAACAGAGCGTTTGTCCATGTTGTGTCCAAAATGTCACTGTATTCAATTTATAAAAGCGTATAAAAAAGTATACGAAAGCAGTTTCACACTCATGATCGTGCCACTATAGTGAACTCCCTGGGGGACGTCTTAATAGACCGTTATACTGAAAAGTTTGTGATACTGAAACGGAGCCACTTCTGACACTGAACATTCACTCTGACGTAAAACAAGAGCAACTGTGTTTAATTTATATTTACACTTAATTCACTGAGATACAACCCCGATTCCAAAAAAGTTGGGACAAAGTACAAATTGTAAATAAAAACGGAATGCAATGATGTGGAAGTTTCAAAATTCCATATTTTATTCAGAATAGAACATAGATGACATATCAAATGTTTACACTGAGAAAATGTATCATTTAAAGAGAAAAATTAGGTGATTTTAAATTTCATGACAACAACACATCTCAAAAAAGTTGGGACAAGGCCATGTTTCCCACTGTGAGACATCCCCTTTTCTCTTTACAACAGTCTGTAAACGTCTGGGGACTGAGGAGACAAGTTGCTCAAGTTTAGGGATAGGAATGTTAACCCATTCTTGTCTAATGTAGGATTCTAGTTGCTCAACTGTCTTAGGTCTTTTTTGTCGTATCTTCCGTTTTATGATGCACCAAATGTTTTCTATGGGTGAAAGATCTGGACTGCAGGCTGGCCAGTTCAGTACCCGGACCCTTCTTCTACGCAGCCATGATGCTGTAATTGATGCAGTATGTGGTTTGGCATTGTCATGTTGGAAAATGCAAGGTCTTCCCTGAAAGAGACGTCGTCTGGATGGGAGCATATGTTGCTCTAGAACCTGGATATACCTTTCAGCATTGATGGTGTCTTTCCAGATGTGTAAGCTGCCCATGCCACACGCACTAATGCAACCCCATACCATCAGAGATGCAGGCTTCTGAACTGAGCGCTGATAACGACTCGGGTCGTCCTTCTCCTCTTTAGTCCGAATGACACGGCGTCCCTGATTTCCATAAAGAACTTCACATTTTGATTCGTCTGACCACAGAACAGTTTTCCACTTTGCCACAGTCCATTTTAAATGAGCCTTGGCCCAGAGAAGACGTCTGCGCTTCTGGATCATGTTTAGATACGGCTTCTTCTTTGAACTATAGAGTTTTAGCTGGCAACGGCGGATGGCACGGTGAATTGTGTTCACAGATAATGTTCTCTGGAAATATTCCTGAGCCCATTTTGTGATTTCCAATACAGAAGCATGCCTGTATGTGATGCAGTGCCGTCTAAGGGCCCGAAGATCACGGGCACCCAGTATGGTTTTCCAGCCTTGACCCTTACGCACAGAGATTCTTCCAGATTCTCTGAATCTTTTGATGATATTATGCACTGTAGATGATATGTTCAAACTCTTTGCAATTTTACACTGTCGAACTCCTTTCTGATATTGCTCCACTATTTGTCGGTGCAGAATTAGGGGGATTGGTGATCCTCTTCCCATCTTTACTTCTGAGAGCCGCTGCCACTCCAAGATGCTCTTTTTATACCCAGTCATGTTAATGACCTATTGCCAATTGACCTAATGAGTTGCAATTTGGTCCTCCAGCTGTTCCTTTTTTGTACCTTTAACTTTTCCAGCCTCTTATTGCCCCTGTCCCAACTTTTTTGAGATGTGTTGCTGTCATGAAATTTCAAATGAGCCAATATTTGGCATGAAATTTCAAAATGTCTCACTTTCGACATTTGATATGTTGTCTATGTTCTATTGTGAATACAATATCAGTTTTTGAGATTTGTAAATTATTGCATTCTGTTTTTATTTACAATTTGTACTTTGTCCCAACTTTTTTGGAATCGGGGTTGTATTTATGAAGTAAAGGAAATAAGTCACACTTGCTGCCATATTTTTTTTTGCCACACCTTCTTTTTTTTCAGCTCATCATGTTGATTGCAGTTATGGATGAAGTCTGAGCGTTCTCTTTCTTTTACTTTAACAGTTGAAATTAAATTTTTCCGGATATCACATTTTTTAGACAAATTCATTGCTTTTTTTCTCACCACGTTTTCAACGATCAAGGATACGAAGTTAGTTTTCGACGGAGAGTATCTTACGTTTACGAGTTGCCATGACAACAGTGCTTACATCAAGTAAAACTGCTTTTAGCTCATAAAATAGTCTTTTTAAGGGATTTGATGAAGTCAGTAATTGCCGTTCTTAATAATTGTTAGTGGTCGACGCCCAAGCGGGGCTCGTTAAGCCTTTGTTTTATGGCATTAACACGTATTGTTAACTCGACTGCAGACTTGATTACTTATTGTTTGTCTCTGGAGGGAAGAGGAGCGCGTGGCTCAGGGATGTTTTTTTAGGCTGATGATACACAGGGTCACTTTTTGGGCGATGTTGCCAGGCAGTTGTGCTTCAACACTTTCCCACTGAGATTGAGCAACATTATTTCTATCTGATCGTTTTGGACAACTTTTTATTCTTAAGATCATCCAATCAGAGTGCTAGCAGCGAATCACATGACCACCTGAGTGAGCGCTTCTGAAATTTTCAGCAAAGATGGCGGCGTCTCCGGCAGCGGAGTGAAGAAAAGAAAAAGAGACGACTTATATCTTTTTATGGCGGTAAGTTATGCTCTGTACAAACCCAAAGTGATGAATTTACCTCATTACATACTTAGAAAACCAACAGACATCTATTTTTATGCTCAGGTTGGAATTAAGACATCGATTTTATTTTTTTCAGCTAAGTGTAAACTGCCGTTAGCGCCGTAACCACCGCTCCATTGAGATTGAACGGGATTTTGGTACCTTGCAGTGGTTTTTGCTAACATAGTTAGCTGAAAGTTATCGCTAGCTATGTCGGGATAACGTTAGCTTTCTTGCATCAAGTTAAAAGTGATGATCAGCTCATAATATTTTTTTTTTTTTGTGAGATTGTCGAACTTATCGTCTGATCTAATCTAATTCATATCCAGAGCACGACTACTTGCAGAACCCGAGGGTGAAACAGTACAAACTTCGGGATGTAAAAAGAAAGAAAGCCTTTCAGGAGCTCTGCCACGCCCTTTTCCTCCTCAGCAGCATCTCCTGCTCCATGTCCTTTTGTCTTTTCTGCTGAGATGAGAATTAAACCATGATGTTTTGGTGATGTATGTGTCAGTCATTAGTTACAGCAGATGTGACTGAGGTGAGTAGCATTTTTAAAGAGATTTAAAAAACAAGTGTTTATTGTTAACAGAATAATGTGTTTATTTTGACTTATAAATGTTAAAATTATCTTTTGAGCAGAAGATCGATTCAGTTTTATTCCAGAAGTGATATTACTTGAGAGAAATAAATAAAGGGGGCGGCACGGTGGTGTAGTGATTAGCGCTGTCGCCTCACAGCAAGAAGGTCCGGGTTCGAGCCCTGTGGCCGGCGAGGGCCTTTCTGTGCGGAGTTTGCATGTTCTCCCCGTGTCCGCGTGGGTTTCCTCCGGGTGCTCCGGTTTCCCCCACAGTCCAAAGACATGCAGGTTAGGTTAACTGGTGACTCTAAATTGAGCGTAGGTGTGAATGTGAGTGTGAATGGTTGTCTGTGTCTATGTGTCAGCCCTGTGATGACCTGGCGACTTGTCCAGGGTGAACCCCGCCTTTCGCCCGTAGTCAGCTGGGATAGGATCCAGCTCGCCTGCGACCCTGTAGAACAGGATAAAGCGGCTACAGATAATGAGATGAGAAATAAATAAAGGCTGAAGTCGAGACAAAAGTGACAGCTGTAAATGTTTCAGTGTCCATCTTCGCAGTGTCCGTCTCCCTGGCAACAGATTTGCTCTTCTCCGATTGGTTGTTGCCCTAATTAGTTGCCCTGTGTCTCACCTGGTTGCCCAAAAAGTTGCCCCGTGTATCATCACCTTTAAAGACTCCAACTCATTCTCATTAAAGGCAGGGACACGAACTTAATTTGTTATATAAGAAAGTTTGTAGTAAGAGAGTTCGTTATAGCACGGTTGCAGTGTATTAGCATGGCTGTGATTAGCTACGCTACTTGTGTCTACGACCGAACCACACCCGTGCTGATATTCAGTCCAACACAACCTTGAGTGAGATATTACTTCATTAAATGTCAGATAAGAAAAAAACCCATTTAGTTATTCACAAAAATACACTCGTTTTAAATGTGATCCTAAATCGGTAACACCTGCGAAGTTATTTTGGTACGTGACGTGCATAACATTCACAGAGCTAATAATCTCACAAGAACGATGTCTGTTAACTTTATGTAACCAACTGGGGTGAGTTTATTGATGAATATTAAAGAGGCAAACATTAATTACGTGAATTGATCTAAAATTCATCACTACAGAAAGAGAGAAAGAAAAATCATGGCTGATTCATCCGAGCCTCTGGAGCGATCGCGTGAGTAAGACACAAAGATCCCCCGCGTGAGTGTACACGGATAATGATAAGGACGTTACTTGACGAGCAACCTGAGTGCAAATTCGAATCAGTTCTGAGCAAAGCGTTTCTGAGAAACACTGAACATCTGATTGAATTTAGCAGGAAAATGAGTCTGCGGGGGAAAAAACAACCACATGCAAGAAAAATACTGGAGAGCTGATGTGATTCTCGGCGCTCACGCAGATTATGCTAGTGTGTCACTAATGAGCACAAAAGGTCAAAGGTCATGCCATACATCCATATTAATTAGCTGTTTGATGTCACGTTACTGAGAAACTGCAAAGACGTGTAAACTGCTGTGTCCTGAAGATGATGTCGGAAAACGTAAAGTTACGGCTTCACCTCTGACTGTGGACTGAACAGAGTGATAAAGGGCCTCGACCACTTCACAAACGCTGCACACGCTGTCCTCAACTAAAAGCTACAACTTGCTTGTCAGGCCATGAGCTCCTCTGTCCATAAAATGCAGAACAACCTCCTGCTCACACATCTCAAATTAGGAGACGCGCAGGGTTTCGCTCAAGTGGCGAACGAAACCGACTGCAACTCAGAAGTGCTTGTGAAAGTATTTTGAAAATTCTCCTTCAGTTTGCTGGAGAGACGTCTGTGTTAGTTGCAGAAAGGAATCAAGCTTTGTTTCTGAGTCAGATCAATTTGAAAACTTTTATGAGATCAACAGTGACTAGTTATTGTTTTTACAGTGTGTGAATGAGCTCAGGCTGTGTACGGGATAACGTACAGCGAGCTGGTGAGTGTGTGAGTCTAAGTGTGTATAAGTGTGTGAGTGAGTGAGTGAGTGAGTGAGTGAATGAGTGAACATGTGACTGAATGAGACACGTGGACTCAAGCACAGACTTAAGCACAGTGAAAGTCCTCTCTGCATTTAACCCATCTGAAGCAGTGAACACACACTTGAGCAATGAGCACACACACACACACACACACACACACACACACACACACACACCCAGAGCAGTGGGCAGCTATGCTACAGCACCCGGGGAGCAGTTGGGAGTTCGGTGCCTCGCTCAAGGGCACTTCAGTCCAAGGCCGCCCCATGTTAACCTAACCTGCATGTCTTTGGACTGTGGGGGAAACCGGAGCACCCGGAGGAAACCCACGCGGACACGGGGAGAACATGCAAACTCCGCACAGAAAGGCCCTCGCCGGCCACGGGGCTCGAACCCGGACCTTCTTGCTGTGAGGCGACAGCGCTAACCACTACACCACCGTGCCAAGTGAGTGAGAGAGTGAATATGTGTGCATGCGTGTGTGAGTGAATGTATAAGTGAGTTTGTGTGTGCATAGGTGTGTGAGAGTGTGTGAGAGTGTGGGTATGAGAGTGTGAGTGATTGTGTGCGCATAGGTGTGTGAGAGTGTGGTGAGTGAGTGTGTGTGTGAGTGTCGTGAGAGTGTGAGTGAGTGTGTGAGAGAGTGAGAGTGAGTGAATGTCGTGTGTGTGTGTGTGAGTATGAATGTCATGAGAGTGAGTGTATGAGTGAATGTGTGTGTGTGTGTGTGTGTGTGTGTGTGTGTGTGTGACATAAGTATATCCCACCTCAATTCTCTAACACACGTCTCTGATGTGTGAAGGTGTAAAGGTTTGTTAATAAAACTACCACCAGAACCGTAACACTGCATTAAAAAAGACGAATATTTAATTAACATCTACAAAAATTTGTATTTTTTTAATATTTAAAATAGCAACAGTTTAAAATCAGAGTGTGAACAGAGTCAAAACGAACATTTTTTCATCTTAATGGTACAAAAGCTGAACATGAAACCAACTCATTGAATCCACTGATCCATGGGGGGGGGGGGGGGGGGGGGGGGGGGCCTGGAGCCAATCCTGATTGGCTGATTTGAGGAGAGGGGCGGGGTTCACCCTGGGCAGGTCTTCAGTCTGTCACAGGGTTACACAGAGACCAACAAGCATTACACTTACACACACACACACACACACACACACACACCTGGGGCTGATTTTTAAAAATGATTTAAAAAGAACATTTTATATTTTATTTCATGATCTCCATGATACAGATTTACAGATTACAGATTTTTGGGCGGCACAGTGGTGTAGTGGTCAGCGCTGTCGCCTCACAGCAAGAAGGTCCTGGGTTCGAGCCCCGTGGCCGGCGAGGGCCTTTCTGTGTGGAGTTTGCATGTTCTCCCCGTGTCCGCGTGGGTTTCCTCCGGGTGCTCCGGTTTCCCCCACAGTCCAAAGACATGCAGGTTAGGTTAATATGGGACGGCCTTGGGCTGAGGTGCCCTTGATCGAGACACTGAACTCCCAACTGCTCCCTGGGCGCTGTTAGCATGGCTGCCCACTGCTCTGGGTGTGTGTGTGTGTGTGTGTGTGTGTGTTCACTGCTTCAGATGGGTTAAATGAAGAGAGGGATTTCACAAGTGTGTGATGAATAAAGTTGTGCTTTCTTTCTTTCTTTCTTTTTCTTTTTTACTGTTTAATTTCTCACAGTAGTGCATCTAATGTTGTTTCTACAGTAACATCTCATTCACAGGGATTTGTTTGGCAGATATTTCACAAATAAATAGACCAATTAATAAATAAGAATAAATAATCACTGATATGGTGAAGTTTTCTGTCAGGAGATGTTTGTTTATTTCTGTGAGAATTTATTTTTTTGCTCCTGGGCTCCGGATCACTGCTTATATCTTGAAGTAAACCTGCAGCTCAGACGTTTTTTGCTGCACTGAAAGTCGAAGTTTGCACAAGTACATTGCTAATTACCGTACTAACGCTGGCACATCGAATGCTGGCGTTGCAAACTGGCCAACTAAGTGAGACAGCAAATAACACACGAGCATTTATCATCAGGACCGATGTCTGAGGGTTATCTCACAAGTTCACTAACATCACCTCGAGATGTAGCTCGCAGCTAAACCTCTGGCAAAAAGGGCAACTTGGATTCTGATTAAAAGCAAACGAGTCGACAACTTTGCTCACATCAAGCAAGTGAAACAACACGACACACACAGCAAGGCAGTTAAAGTAATATTAATAATTATTCTTTCCACATTCACTGGATATGAGCAATCGTGCGCTCAGATTGGCTACTCTACAACTAGGATATCAGCTCATATCCTGTGAGTAGAGAAAAATAAAATGGCAGAGTGTGTTGCTGCACCAACCGAGGATGAAATAAAGACTCTACTCGAAAACAAAACCCCCCAAAAATACAAAAAATTAAAACAACAAAATATGGAATAAAAGTATTTGATGGTAAGAACGTATCTTTTTTATTGTTCAAGAATTATTATTATCACATTTTTCACAAATTGCTCCTGTCATTTCGCCGGTTTGTTTGCATTCTAAGCCGAAATGATTTTGTCAGATGTTTTGTATAAAGTTTTTATTGATTGAATTTGCAAAAAATATAAATAAAAATGCTCTGTTTCTCAAAATCCAGTGAATGTGGAGAGAATAAAACAGTTATTTCGCTCAATCTCGTCGTACATGGATTATAGACAACTCGGTGCTACGCACCTCGTCAGCTATCAGCTCACGTACGACTCGATTTCATGGAATAACTGTTAAATAGTTCAACAGAAAGAAGCCGAGCTCTGCATCTGTCTTTCAGTCTAATCTCTAATCTCTCACTTACGAGTAAAACCCAGTCCATGATTTGCTCTCATCCAGTCTCCAGGTTGTAGTTGAATCACTAAACCTCGAGTCCGAGTCCAGTCTCGAGTCCCCAGTGTTCAAGTCCAAGTCAGTAAAGAAAATTTCAAGTTGAGTCTGAGTCGAGTCCACTATTGATCCAAATTGAGTCTGAGTCCAAGACTCCAACCGCACCATTTGATAGTATTTGTTTCAGCGCCATTAACATGAGTTTGTTCCTGAACATGGCGTATGAACAGGTGAGCGTGCTTCTCTTTATCAGGGAGTGTGAAGTATTCTGTCAGAGACGGTTGGGAGACGGCTGTAAGTGCAGAAGGTGTGTTTATTAAAACAAGTGAAGACAGTAAACAATCCAGAACGGCAGGCGAAATCGTACAACAGTGAAACAGGCGATAGGGCGAGCGAGACACAAACAGGCTATCGTAGACTCGGCAGAATCAAAGACGAGAAACAGGAAATCAGGGATCAGGAAACCAAACAAGGAAATAAAGCTTGGTAATGTATCAGTTACGCAACTCAATACTTCGCAAAGTAAGTATGTTTTCACAGTTTTTATATCGGCGCACTGTTTGCGTCTTAATCCTGTGCAGGTGCGAGTCGTTTACGGCGCGTGCGAGAGTCTGCTTGGTGCGTGCGCTGTCCGGAGCGCGCCCGAGAGTCTATCTGATGCACGTGCCAAGGTGTGCAGATGTGACACTCTTATACGAAATTAGTATAAAAATTAATGTAGCTGTAAATATAAATATCTTATGTCAAATTATTATGGCATGTTACAAAAAAATAAAGAAAAAAATCCGAGTCCTCGTCTCCAATTTACGAGTTCGAATGCAGTTAATGCATGAGTCCGAATCCAAGTCCGAGTCATCAGTGCTCAAGTCCAAGTCGAGTCACGAGTCCTTAAAATTAGGGTATGAGTTGGACTCGAGTACTACAAGCCTGCCAGTCTCTTGCTTGGTCTCTCTCTCTCTCTCTCTCTCTCTCATCCTGGTTTCCTCCGAAAGCATCTTGTTTAGTCTCTCTACCTCGACTGCCATGACATTCGTACAGATTTTTGATGCTTATTTTTGTGTATTTCGCTGCTGGTTGATTTTGGTGCTGTAAAGTGTTACACAGTTCTTGTGACAGGCCTCAGGGATGCGCCACCAGAGTTACACACACAGTGCTATAACCAGGGCTTTGAACCAGAATTTTTTTCCTACTGGTTCGTTCCGAACAGAAACGGAATTTTAACGTTTCCAGTTTTGGGTTCCACCATTAAATAGACGTTCCCGAACCGGTTAGAACAAAAAAATTTAATTCCCAGAACGGTTAATTACGTTCCCTGTCAGCTGTTTAACAAATGGCTATAAAATTATGTCTCTGTCTCATCCAGCTTAAGCCAAATGTAGGCTAATTCTATTACAACCTTCATTAAATAAGACAAGAAATAATTCAAAACAATTATTATTTCAAATGTTGGCGATTTGGATTCTCAGTATGTCTTCCCATCTACACAAACAGAAAAAGTGCCAAAAATGAAAGAGAATTCGTTTAGTGTGTTACCAAAGGCTAGTCAGGCCCTATACAGGGCTTTCCACAAGCGCCGGCTGCCGGTCATACAGCCGGCACACAATTAAGTCCAGCCGGCTACTTTAATGACTATTATTTTTGTAGCCCACAGGCTCTAAATATTAATTTTCGATTTTAATAAAATTAAATGTTTATCTAACGGACTGACAATAATGTCAAACTGAACCGCACTCATTTAAGTTGTGATTCGCGCTGTTTGTACCGATAATAACCACAAATTCCCCGCAGACTTCGCTGATCCGCGGCCCCGACATGCGTTGTGCGCGCACACTCGACGGAGGCAGTAGTGTGCACGCGCGCGCACTCGGCGGAGTTTATTTTGTGTTTAACACCCCCGGCTGGCTACTTATTTGTCATGGCTGGCTAGTATGAGCCTTAATGGAAAGCCCCTATGCATTGATAGGCTAACAGAGGTTAATGTCATTTAATGTTCGCGAGCCTCTCATTAACGTGGACAAATATATTGATATTGTGTTTGAAATTGACGTTTTTGAATAACAATAGACTGCAATATTTACCTCTTATTTAAGATGTGGAGACGTGATAGTAGCCCACCCTCCCGCTCTCTCCATTCAGTCAGCGAACGTCACACAGGAAGTGAACCCCAGCGGGTCATAGAAACTTGCGCAGGAGAAGAATGACTTTTTTTATTTGTAGGCTACGGAAACTTTGAGGAACGAAATAAAAACCGGTATTAACCGGTTACTGTTATTTTTAATAAGTGTTTCTGTTCCGGAACATAAAAAATAATAAAGTTTCTGGTTTCGTTTCTGTTCCCTGGCTATAACTAGAGAACCAAGCACAGACAAACCATTCTCCATATAACAAGTCAAAATATATACCATTAAAAATGAAGCTGAAATTTTAAGGTAAACATTCCAGAAACTTGAACATTTCTGGAAGGAGTCTCCAGTGTCAGAGAAAAAGCTGTAAGTTTTCTCTCATCTTCAGGACAGAGAAGTTTACACTTTGCAGTTTCTCAGTCACATGACAAGCTGAACATTAAATGTGACTATAAAGGGATAAAAAAAAAGTGTGACTCTCTCTCTCCCCCTTCTCTCTTTCTCTCCTGTGGAGGTGATTAAGCCGTGCAGATTAGGGCCATGCAGGTAAATACCATTAGCAGAGTCAGCCAACCAATCAGAGCGAGGGAGCAGAGAGTCCCTGGTGACATGCTGACCTGCTGCTGGAGAAGGTGTGGGTTTCCACAGCAACTTACTGTACCACACACGCACGCACACACACACACACACACACACACACACACACACACACACACAGAGTGTTAGAGATAGAAATAAAGAGGCAGAGAGAAAGAGGAAGCGAGAAAGATGATGATGATGCTTTGTTTGCTTTGTTGTTGCTAAGTGCAGGTTCGATTTTCTGCAACTTAGTCTCAGCTGAATTTCACAACTGTTTACACACACACACACACACACACACACACACACACACACACACAGTGCCCAATTCATCTCAGCTAAGTAGCTAACTAGCATAACACTGACGTCATTTTGCTAACTCAGACTCTAACAGGCTTAGCACGCTAATTAGCTCCCGGGCCACACCTGACTTAATACCACTTTAACAAACCTACCGTACCAAGCTCGCCTAAAATCTACATCAAGAAACTAGCAAGCTAACGCTAGGTGTTTAGGTCACATCCTTAATCAGGAGTTGCCTATAATGGACATGTTTGTCTTGCTAACTTTGTTCAGCTTTGTTTACAAGGTTATCACTGTAAAATGTTACATCTCGAGTTGTGTAATCCTGGTTTCTCTCTCGAATAAACGTTCTGAGTTTCGTTCCACCACTGACAGGACACCAAGCTGTCAGAACCTTCTCAACATGGAGGTGTTAGTTTAAGCGAAGGGCGCTTCCTGTCTTTCAGTGCTAATCTGTAATAATAAGCGGAGAACGTTTCAGCCAACATCAACCTGATTCCTAAATAAATTCTTGATCGAGTCCCAAGCAGAAACAAAATGGATAGTTGGTTGATATTCATACACGAGAAACACGATCCAGGGTCAGAATCAAGGCTTGAAACTTTGAAGACTTTGCACCAAGACTAAGAGACAACATGGTATAAATAAATAAATAAACTAATCAAGGATGAAGTGAAACACGTGAGAAGAATGTGGAGCAGACAGCACAAACGCACGCGCTCACTGTAGTTAGAGTGGAGTTTTTCCGAGTTGTGACGAATTTCAGCTGTTTCTCCGGTGATAACGTGCAGTTTTAGAGATGCTACGATCTTTCAAAGAACTTTTCAGTAAACGTTTCTGTTCGTCCAGAACTTTATTGCATCTTTGGCTGTCATTTTTCTCCATGTAAAAAAATACTGGTGGAACAGTGATGCTGATGATTTCATATCAAGCTCTAGATTAAGCTTTAGATCAGAAACAGGAAGTTCACGGTTGCATGCTAACAAAGACAAGTTGTGTGGATAATAATAAAGTTGGTTTGGAATGAAATGTTGGTTAAAATATAAAGGTGGCAGGCAGCGTTTTACCGCCTGTCCAGTTACAGAACTCGGGAATGTCTGATTGAGCCTTGAATAATCCACAATATTTTAAAACTCTGCTAATCTGTGAGCTTTAACAAAGCTCATGAGCTTTGTTAGAGTGGCTGCAGATGATCAGCTTTTTGATCTTAACCACAAGGTCGAAATAAAGTGACATCATCAAGACGTGATTGAAAATAAAGATTCACAGAGAGCTTCTCCATTCTGCATGTTTTTAAATCTCATCTCATCTCATTATCTCTAGCCGCTTTATCCTGTTCTACAGGGTCGCAGGCGAGCTGGAGCCTATCCCAGCTGACTACGGGCGAAAGGCGGGGTACACCCTGGACAAGTCGCCAGGTCATCACAGGGCTGACACATAGACACAGACAACCATTCACACTCACATTCACACCTACGCTCAATTTAGAGTCACCAGTTAACCTAACCTGCATGTCTTTGGACTGTGGGGGAAACCGGAGCACCCGGAGGAAACCCACGCGGACACGGGGAGAACATGCAAACTCCACACAGAAAGGCCCTCGCCGGCCACGGGGCTCGAACCCGGACCTTCTTGCTGTGAGGCGACAGCGCTAACCACTACACCACCGTGCTGCCCCTGTTTTTAAATCACAAACAAAAAAGTTCTGTTTTTCTCATTCTGTGGAGAAGATTGGAGGAACCATGGAGGTCAAGCACGTGGACACATCAGACTCGATTATCTCACTGAACTGATCGCGAGGTCAGTCTCATACAAGAGCTACGGCGTCATGACAACTGATTCAAGGGCTATTTTAGGTTAGACAAAAACAAGTCTTATGTATTTCAGGTTATATTACATTGAAAATTTAAATTAAAAGATTTGGTACGATGACGTTTTAGTGTGACAGCTGAGTGAGTGTGTTACAGTGGAGCAGGTTTCACTGAGATAGCAGAGTGTGGGTGGGGGATGGCGTGCTTTAATGAACAGAATGTTTGAATGTTACAGCAGAGTGTGTTTTGGCGTTACTGTAGAGTGTGTTGGTGTTACTGTAGAGTGTGTTTTGGCGTTACAGCGGAGTGTGTTTTGTTGTTACTGTGGAGTGTGTTTTGTTGTTACTGTGGAGTGTCTTTTGGTGTTACAGCAAAGTGTGTTTTAGCATTACTGCAAAGTGTGTTTTGGTGTTACAGCAAAGTGTGTTTTGGCGTTAATGTAGAGTGTGTTTTGGTGTTACTGTAGAGTGTGTTTTGGCGTTAATGTAGAGTGTGTTTTGGTGTTACTGTAGAGAGTGTTTTGGTGTTACTGCAGAGTGTGTTTTGGTGTTACTGTAGAGTGTGTTTTGGCGTTACAGTGGAGTGTGTTTTGGCGTTACTGTAGAGTGTGTTTTGGCGTTACTGTAGAGTGTGTTTTGGCGTTACTGTAGAGTGTGTTTTGGCGTTACAGCGGAGCGTGTTTTGGCGTTACAGTGGAGTGTGTTTTGGCGTTACTGTAGAGTGTGTTTTGGTGTTACTGTAGAGTGTGTTTTGGTGTTACTGTAGAGTGTGTTTTGGTGTTACTGTAGAGTGTGTTTTGGCGTTACTGTAGAGTGTGTTTTGGTGTTACTGTAGAGTGTGTTTTGGTGTTACTGTAGAGTGTGTTTTGGTGTTACTGTAGAGTGTGTTTTGGCGTTACTGTAGAGTGTGTTTTGGCGTTACTGTACAGTGTGTTTTGGCGTTACTGTAGAGTGTGTTTTGGCGTTACTGTAGAGTGTGTTTTGGCGTTACTGTAGAGTGTGTTTTGGTGTTACTGTAGAGTGTGTTTTGGCGTTACAGCGGAGCGTGTTTTGGCGTTACAGCGGAGCGTGTTTTGGCGTTACAGTGGAGTGTGTTTTGGCGTTACTGTAGAGTGTGTTTTGGTGTTACTGTAGAGTGTGTTTTGGCGTTACTGTAGAGTGTGTTTTGGTGTTACTGTAGAGTGTGTTTTGGTGTTACTGTAGAGTGTGTTTTGGCGTTACTGTAGAGTGTGTTTTGGCGTTACTGTACAGTGTGTTTTGGCGTTACAGTGGAGTGTATTTTGGTG
The DNA here is from genome assembly GCF_027579695.1 of Neoarius graeffei. Lineage (NCBI taxonomy): Eukaryota > Metazoa > Chordata > Actinopteri > Siluriformes > Ariidae > Neoarius > Neoarius graeffei. The sequence continues at coordinate 91,261,315 of NC_083576.1, forward strand.
TTACTGTAGAGTGTGTTTTGGTGTTACTGTAGAGTGTGTTTTGGCGTTACTGTAGAGTGTGTTTTGGCGTTACAGTGGAGTGTGTTTTGCTGTTACTGTAGAGTGTGATTTGGTGTTACTGTAGAGTGTGTTTTGGCGTTACTGTAGAGTGTGTTTTGGCGTTACTGTAGAGTGTGTTTTGGCGTTACAGTGGAGTGTGTTTTGCTGTTACTGTAGAGTGTGATTTGGTGTTACTGTAGAGTGTGTTTTGGCGTTACTGTAGAGTGCATTTTGGCGTTACAGTGGAGTGTGTTTTGCTGTTACTGTAGAGTGTGATTTGGCGTTACTGTAGAGTGTGTTTTGGCGTTACTGTAGAGTGCGTTTTGGCGTTACAGTGGAGTGTGTTTTGCTGTTACTGTAGAGTGTGATTTGGTGTTACTGTAGAGTGTGTTTTGGCGTTACTGTAGAGTGTGTTTTGGCGTTACAGTGGAGTGTGTTTTGCTGTTACTGTAGAGTGTGATTTGGTGTTACTGTAGAGTGTGTTTTGGCGTTACTGTAGAGTGTGTTTTGGCGTTACAGTGGAGTGTGTTTTGCTGTTACTGTAGAGTGTGATTTGGTGTTACTGTAGAGTGTGTTTTGGCGTTACTGTAGAGTGTGTTTTGGCGTTACTGTAGAGTGTGTTTTGGTGTTACTGTAGAGTGTGTTTTGGCGTTACAGTGGAGTGTGTTTTGGTGTTACTGTAGAGTGTGTTTTGGTGTTACTGTAGAGTGTGATTTGGTGTTACTGTAGAGTGTGATTTGGTGTTACTGTAGAGTGTGTTTTGGCGTTACTGTAGAGTGTGTTTTGGCGTTACTGTAGAGTGTGTTTTGGTGTTACTGTAGAGTGTGTTTTGGTGTTACTGTAGAGTGTGTTTTGGCGTTAATGCAGAGTGTGTTTTGGCGTTACTGTAGAGTGTGTTTTGGCGTTACAGCGGAGTGTGTTTTGGCGTTACTGTAGAGTGTGTTTTGGTGTTACTGCAGTGTGTGTTTTTGCGTTACTGTAGAGTGTGTTTTGGCGTTACTGTAGAGTGTGTTTTGGCGTTACAGTGGAGTGTGTTTTGGCGTTACTGTAGAGTGTGTTTTGGTGTTACTGTAGAGTGTGTTTTGGTGTTACTGCAGAGTGTGTTTTGGCGTTACAGTGGAGTGTGTTTTGGCGTTACTGCAGTGTGTGTTTTTGCGTTACTGTAGAGTGTGTTTTTGCGTTACTGTAGAGTGTGTTTTGGCGTTACTGTAGAGTGTGTTTTGGCGTTAATGCAGAGTGTGTTTTGGTGTTACTGCAGTGTGTGTTTTTGCGTTACTGTAGAGTGTGTTTTGGCGTTACTGTAGAGTGTGTTTTGGCGTTACAGTGGAGTGTGTTTTGGCGTTACTGTAGAGTGTGTTTTGGTGTTACTGTAGAGTGTGTTTTGGTGTTACTGCAGAGTGTGTTTTGGCGTTACTGCAGAGTGTGTTTTGGCGTTACAGCGGAGTGTGTTTTGGCGTTACTGTAGAGTGTGTTTTGGTGTTACTGTAGAGTGTGTTTTGGTGTTACTGCAGAGTGTGTTTTGGCGTTACTGTAGAGTGTGTTTTGGCGTTACAGTGGAGTGTGTTTTGGCGTTACAGTGGAGTGTGTTTTGGCGTTACTGTAGAGTGTGTTTTGGCGTTACAGTGGAGTGTGTTTTGGTGTTACTGTAGAGTGTGTTTTGGTGTTACTGTAGAGTGTGTTTTGGCGTTACAGTGGAGTGTGTTTTGGTGTTACTGTAGATGTGTTTTGGCGTTACAGTGGAGTGTGTTTTGGCGTTACAGTGGAGTGTGTTTTGGCGTTACAGTGGAGTGTGTTTTGGCGTTACAGTGGAGTGTGTTTTGGTGTTACTGTAGAGTGTGTTTTGGCGTTACTGTAGAGTGTGTTTTGGTGTTACTGTAGAGTGTGTTTTGGCGTTACTGTAGAGTGTGTTTTGGTGTTACTGCAGAGTGTGTTTTGGCGTTACAGCAGAGTGTGTTTTGGCATTACTGTGGAGTGGGTTTTGGTGTTACTGTGGAGTGTGTTTTAGTGTTACTGCAAAGTGTGTTTTGGCGTTACAGTGGAGTGTGTTTTGGCATTACAGTGGAGTGTGTTTTAGCGTTACTGCAAAGTGTGTTTTAGCGTTACTGCAAAGTGTGTTTTGGTGTTACAGCGGAGCGTGTTTTGGCGTTACAGCAGAGTGTGTTTTGGCATTAAAGTGGAGTGTGTTTTGGTGTTACTGCAAAGTGTGTTTTGGCGTTATTGTAGAGTGTGTTTTGGCGTTACAGTGGAGTGTGTTTTGGTGTTACTACAGATTGTGTTTTGGCGTTACTATAGAGTGTGTTTTGGCGTTACAGTGGAGTGTGTTTTGGTGTTACTACAGAGTGTGTTTTGGTGTTACTGTAGAGTGTGTTTTGGCGTTACTGTAGAGTGTGTTTTGGCGTTACAGCAGAGTGTGTTTTGGCATTACTGTGGAGTGTGTTTTGGTGTTACAGTGGAGTGTGTTTTGGTGTCACTGCAGAGTGTGTTTTGGCATTACAGTGGAGTGTGTTTTGGTGTTACTACAGAGTGGGTTTTGGTGTTACTGCGGAGTGTGTTTTGGCATAACAGCAGAGTGTGTTTTGGCATCACTGCAGAGTGTGTTTTGGCGTTACAGTGGAGTGTGTTTTGGTGTTACTACATTGTGGGTTTTGGTGTTACTGCGGAGTGTGCTTTGGCGTTACAGCAGAGTGTGTTTTGGCATTACTGTGGAGTGTGTTTTGGTGTTACAGTGGAGTGTGTTTTGGTGTCACTGCAGAGTGTGTTTTGGCATTACTGTGGAGTGTGTTTTGTCGTTACTGCAAAGTGTGTTTTGGCATTACAGTGGAGTGTGTTTTGGTGTTACTACAGAGTGTGTTTTGGTGTTACTGTAGAGTGTGTTTTGGCGTTACAGTGGAGTGTGTTTTGGTGTTACTACAGAGTGTGTTTTGGTGTTACTGTAGTGTGTGTTTTGGTGTTACTGTAGAGTGTGTTTTGGCATTACTGTAGAGTGTGTTTTGGCGTTACTGTAGAGTGTGTTTTGGCGTTACTGTAGAGTGTGTTTTGGTGTTACTGTAGAGTGTGTTTTGGTGTTACTACATTGTGGGTTTTGGTGTTACTGCGGAGTGTGCTTTGGCGTTACAGCAGAGTGTGTTTTGGCATTACTGTGGAGTGTGTTTTGGTGTTACAGTGGAGTGTGTTTTGGTGTCACTGCAGAGTGTGTTTTGGCATTACTGTGGAGTGTGTTTTGGCGTTACTGTAGAGTGTGTTTTGGTGTTACAGCGGCGTGTGTTTTGGCGTTACAGCGGAGTGTGTTTTGGCGTTACTGTAGAGTGTGTTTTGGCGTTACAGCGGAGTGTGTTTTGGCGTTACTGTAGAGTGTGTTTTGGCGTTACAGCGGAGTGTGTTTTGGCGTTACAGCGGAGTGTGTTTTGGCGTTACTGTAGAGTGTGTTTTGGTGTTACAGCGGCGTGTGTTTTGGCGTTACAGCGGAGTGTGTTTTGGCGTTACTGTAGAGTGTGTTTTGGCGTTACAGCGGAGTGTGTTTAGGAGCAATTCCAGCATTATGGACGTGACACTTGAACTCAATATGGCAACAAATGACCCAGTGCATGTTTTATTGTCTCCCAGTATTTAAACAGGTGTTGCATATTTTAAGGCTGTACCATACTGGAGAAGTGATAGAACAAGAACAATTCCCATAGTACATCTAGGACATGCTAGAAAATGCCAATAAAAGATGCGTTATGGATGTGACAGAAAAAGTATCACTTTTCTTGGGTGACTGTACATTTTTATCAAACTCTGTGAAATTGTAAACCTAATGTCGAAATGGAGATATCCATTTGATAGAGGGGTCCAAGGTGAATATTAAAAAATCTTTGTTTAAAATATTTTGTATTTCATGCAGAGTTTCGGAAGGAAAAGTCAGCGTTATGGATGTGACGAAATTCCGTTATGGATGTGACGCGTCTGAAATAGACATGGCGTATGTTTAGAAAATCAGCAATTTAACCACCATAACCCTTTGAAAAACTCTCTAAATATCAGCTAAAACTATCAAAGTTCTTAAATAATATTTAGGATGGCTATTGTTTTGCTGTTTTGTGGATTTTAGCATACATTTCTGTGGCTTGTGGCAATAATATAGAATTGTACATGATCAAAGTTGATTTTAGCTTGGGGTTTACATTATAAGAAAGAAAGACTGACATATTAAGGCGAAGGGAACAATTCTTGTGACAAATTGGTTCAACTTATGCACATCTGTAAAATACAGGCCTAGGCGATATCTCCCGGAGTGATTTTGATGTATTACATGTTGCTTTATTTTTGCATGGTGAGGTTGACATTTACATGGAATTGCCCTTTGATGTTACAGCGGCATGTGTGTTTTGGTGTTACAGCGGAGTGTGTTTTGGTGTTACAGCAAAGTGTGTTTTAGTGTTACAGCAAAGTGTGTTTTGGTGTTACAGCGGAGTGTGTTTTGGTGGTACTGTAGAGTGTGTTTTGGTGTTACTGTAGAGTGTTTTGGTGTTACTGTAGAGTGTGTTTTGGTGTTACAGTGGAGTGTGTTTTGGCGTTACTGTAGAGTGTGTTTTGGTGTTACTGTAGAGTGTGTTTTGGTGTTACAGCGGAGTGTGTTTTGGTGTTACTGTAGAGTGTGTTTTGGCGTTACTGTAGAGTGTGTTTTGGTGTTACTGTAGAGTGTGTTTTGGCGTTACAGCGGAGCGTGTTTTGGCATTACTGTGGAGTGTGTTTTGGTGTTACTACAGAGTGGGTTTTGGTGTTACTGTGGAGTGTTTTTTAGTGTTACTGCAAAGTGTGTTTTGGCGTTACTGCAAAGTGTGTTTTGGCGTTACAGCAGAGTGTGTTTTGGCATTATTGCGGAGTGTGTTTTGGTGTTACTGTGGATTGTGTTTTGGCGTTACTGCAGAGTGTGTTTTGATGTTACAGCAGAGTGTGTTTTGGCATTACTGTGGAGTGTGTTTTGGTGTTACTATAGAGTGGGTTTTGGTGTTACTGTAGAGTGTGTTTTGGCGTTACTGTAGAATGTGTTTTGGCGTTACTGTAGAGTGTGTTTTGGCGTTACTGTAGAGTGTGTTTTGGCGTTACTGTAGAGTGTGTTTTGGCGTTACTGTAGAGTGTGTTTTGGTGTTACAGCGGAGTGTGTTTTGGCCTTACTGTAGAGTGTGTTTTGGCGTTACTGTAGAGTGTGTTTTGGTGTTACTGTAGAGTGTGTTTTGGTGTTACTGTAGAGTGTGTTTTGGCGTTACTGTAGAGTGTGTTTTGGCGTTACTGTAGAGTGTGTTTTGGTGTTACTGTAGAGTGTGTTTTGGTGTTACAGCGGAGTGTGTTTTGGTGTTACAGCGGAGTGTGTTTTGGCGTTACTGTAGAGTGTGGTTTGGTGTTACTGTAGAGTGTGTTTTGGCGTTACTGTGGAGTGTGTTTTGGTGTTACTGTAGAGTGTGTTTTGGCGTTACAGCAGAGTGTGTTTTGGCGTTACTGTAGAGTGTGTTTTGGTGTTACTGTAGAGTGTGTTTTGGCGTTACAGTGGAGTGTGTTTTGGTGTTACTGTAGAGTGTTTTAGCGTTACAGTGGAGTGTGTTTTGGTGTTACTGTAGAGTGTGTTTTGGCGTTACTGTAGAGTGTGTTTTGGCGTTACTGTAGAGTGTGTTTTGGCGTTACTGTAAAGTGTGTTTTGGTGTTACTGTAGAGTGTGTTTTGGCATTACTGTAGAGTGTGTTTTGGTGTTACTGTAGAGTGTGTTTTGGTGTTACAGCAAAGTGTGTTTTAGTGTTACAGCAAAGTGTGTTTTGGTGTTACAGCAGCAAAGTGTGTTTTGGTGTTACAGCGGAGTGTGTCTTGGTGTTACTGTAGAGTGTGTTTTGGTGTTACTACAGAGTGGGTTTTGGTGTTACTGTAGAGTGTGTTTTGGTGTTACTACAGAGTGGGTTTTGGTGTTACTGTGGAGTGTGTTTTGGCGTTACTGCAAAGTGTGTTTTGGTGTTACAGCAAAGTGTGTTTTGGTGTTACAGCAAAGTGTGTTTTAGTGTTACAGCAAAGTGTGTTTTGGTGTTACAGCAGCAAAGTGTGTTTTGGTGTTACAGCGGAGTGTGTTTTGGTGTTACTGTAGAGTGTGTTTTGGTGTTACTGTGGAGTGTGTTTTGGTGTTACTGTAGAGTGTGTTTTGGTGTTACTGTAGAGTGTGTTTTGGCGTTACAGTGGAGTGTGTTTTGGCGTTACTGTAGAGTGTATTTTGGTGTTACTGTAGAGTGTGTTTTGGTGTTACAGCGGAGTGTGTTTTGGTGTTACTGTAGAGTGTGTTTTGGCGTTACTGTAGAGTGTGTTTTGGTGTTACTGTAGAGTGTGTTTTGGCGTTACAGCGGAGCGTGTTTTGGCATTACTGTGGAGTGTGTTTTGGTGTTACTACAGAGTGGGTTTTGGTGTTACTGTGGAGTGTTTTTTAGTGTTACTGCAAAGTGTGTTTTGGCGTTACAGCAGAGTGTGTTTTGGTGTTACTGTGGATTGTGTTTTGGCGTTACTGCAGAGTGTGTTTTGATGTTACAGCAGAGTGTGTTTTGGCATTACTGTGGAGTGTGTTTTGGTGTTACTATAGAGTGGGTTTTGGTGTTACTGTGGAGTGTGTTTTGGCGTTAATGTAGAGTGTGTTTTGGTGTTACTGTAGAGTGTGTTTTGGTGTTACTGTAGAGTGTGTTTTGGCGTTACAGTGGAGTGTGTTTTGGCGTTACTGTAGAGTGTGTTTTGGTGTTACTGTAGAGTGTGTTTTGGTGTTACTGTAGAGTGTGTTTTGGCGTTACAGCGGAGCGTGTTTTGGCATTACTGTGGAGTGTGTTTTGGTGTTACTACAGAGTGGGTTTTGGTGTTACTGTGGAGTGTTTTTTAGTGTTACTGCAAAGTGTGTTTTGGCGTTACTGCAAAGTGTGTTTTGGCGTTACAGCAGAGTGTGTTTTGGCATTATTGCGGAGTGTGTTTTGGTGTTACTGTGGATTGTGTTTTGGCGTTACTGCAGAGTGTGTTTTGATGTTACAGCAGAGTGTGTTTTGGCATTACTGTGGAGTGGGTTTTGGTGTTACTGTAGAGTGTGTTTTGGCGTTACTGTAGAATGTGTTTTGGCGTTACTGTAGAGTGTGTTTTGGCGTTACTGTAGAGCGTGTTTTGGCGTTACTGTAGAGTGTGTTTTGGCGTTACTGTAGAGTGTGTTTTGGTGTTACAGCGGAGTGTGTTTTGGCCTTACTGTAGAGTGTGTTTTGGCGTTACTGTAGAGTGTGTTTTGGTGTTACTGTAGAGTGTGTTTTGGTGTTACTGTAGAGTGTGTTTTGGCGTTACTGTAGAGTGTGTTTTGGCGTTACTGTAGAGTGTGTTTTGGTGTTACTGTAGAGTGTGTTTTGGTGTTACAGCGGAGTGTGTTTTGGTGTTACAGCGGAGTGTGTTTTGGCGTTACTGTAGAGTGTGGTTTGGCGTTACTGTGGAGTGTGTTTTGGTGTTACTGTAGAGTGTGTTTTGGCGTTACAGCAGAGTGTGTTTTGGCGTTACTGTAGAGTGTGTTTTGGTGTTACTGTAGAGTGTGTTTTGGCGTTACTGTGGAGTGTGTTTTGGTGTTACTGTAGAGTGTGTTTTGGCGTTACAGCAGAGTGTGTTTTGGCGTTACTGTAGAGTGTGTTTTGGTGTTACTGTAGAGTGTGTTTTGGCGTTACAGTGGAGTGTGTTTTGGTGTTACTGTAGAGTGTTTTAGCGTTACAGTGGAGTGTGTTTTGGTGTTACTGTAGAGTGTGTTTTGGCGTTACTGTAGAGTGTGTTTTGGCGTTACTGTAGAGTGTGTTTTGGCGTTACTGTAGAGTGTGTTTTGGTGTTACTGTAGAGTGTGTTTTGGCATTACTGTAGAGTGTGTTTTGGCATTACTGTAGAGTGTGTTTTGGTGTTACTGTAGAGTGTGTTTTGGTGTTACTGTAGAGTGTGTTTTGGTGTTACAGCAAAGTGTGTTTTAGTGTTACAGCAAAGTGTGTTTTGGTGTTACAGCAGCAAAGTGTGTTTTGGTGTTACAGCGGAGTGTGTCTTGGTGTTACTGTAGAGTGTGTTTTGGTGTTACTACAGAGTGGGTTTTGGTGTTACTGTAGAGTGTGTTTTGGTGTTACTACAGAGTGGGTTTTGGTGTTACTGTGGAGTGTGTTTTGGCCTTACTGCAAAGTGTGTTTTGGTGTTACAGCAAAGTGTGTTTTGGTGTTACAGCAAAGTGTGTTTTAGTGTTACAGCAAAGTGTGTTTTGGTGTTACAGCAGCAAAGTGTGTTTTGGTGTTACAGCGGAGTGTGTTTTGGTGTTACTGTAGAGTGTGTTTTGGTGTTACTGTGGAGTGTGTTTTGGTGTTACTGTAGAGTGTGTTTTGGTGTTACTGTAGAGTGTGTTTTGGCGTTACAGTGGAGTGTGTTTTGGCGTTACTGTAGAGTGTGTTTTGGTGTTACTGTAGAGTGTGTTTTGGTGTTACAGCGGAGTGTGTTTTGGTGTTACTGTAGAGTGTGTTTTGGCGTTACTGTAGAGTGTGTTTTGGTGTTACTGTAGAGTGTGTTTTGGCGTTACAGCGGAGCGTGTTTTGGCATTACTGTGGAGTGTGTTTTGGTGTTACTACAGAGTGGGTTTTGGTGTTACTGTGGAGTGTTTTTTAGTGTTACTGCAAAGTGTGTTTTGGCGTTACAGCAGAGTGTGTTTTGATGTTACAGCAGAGTGTGTTTTGGCATTACTGTGGAGTGTGTTTTGGCGTTAATGTAGAGTGTGTTTTGGTGTTACTGTAGAGTGTGTTTTGGTGTTACTGTAGAGTGTGTTTTGGCGTTACAGTGGAGTGTGTTTTGGCGTTACTGTAGAGTGTGTTTTGGTGTTACTGTAGAGTGTGTTTTGGTGTTACAGCGGAGTGTGTTTTGGTGTTACTGTAGAGTGTGTTTTGGCGTTACTGTAGAGTGTGTTTTGGTGTTACTGTAGAGTGTGTTTTGGCGTTACAGCGGAGCGTGTTTTGGCGTTACTGTAGAGTGTGTTTTGGTGTTACTGTAGAGTGTGTTTTGGTGTTACAGCGGAGTGTGTTTTGGTGTTACTGTAGAGTGTGTTTTGGCGTTACTGTAGAGTGTGTTTTGGTGTTACTGTAGAGTGTGTTTTGGCGTTACAGTGGAGTGTGTTTTGGCGTTACTGTAGAGTGTGTTTTGGTGTTACTGTAGAGTGTGTTTTGGTGTTACAGCGGAGTGTGTTTTGGTGTTACTGTAGAGTGTGTTTTGGCGTTACTGTAGAGTGTGTTTTGGTGTTACTGTAGAGTGTGTTTTGGCGTTACAGCGGAGCGTGTTTTGGCATTACTGTGGAGTGTGTTTTGGTGTTACTACAGAGTGGGTTTTGGTGTTACTGTGGAGTGTTTTTTAGTGTTACTGCAAAGTGTGTTTTGGCATTACTGCGGAGTGTGTTTTGGTGTTACTGTGGATTGTGTTTTGGCGTTACTGCAGAGTGTGTTTTGATGTTACAGCAGAGTGTGTTTTGGCATTACTGTGGAGTGTGTTTTGGTGTTACTATAGAGTGGGTTTTGGTGTTACTGTGGAGTGTGTTTTGGCGTTAATGTAGAGTGTGTTTTGGTGTTACTGTAGAGTGTGTTTTGGTGTTACTGTAGAGTGTGTTTTGGTGTTACTGTAGAGTGTGTTTTGGCGTTACTGTAGAATGTGTTTTGGCGTTACTGTAGAGTGTGTTTTGGCGTTACTGTAGAGTGTGTTTTGGCGTTACAGCGGAGTGTGTTTTGGCGTTACTGTAGAGTGTGTTTTGGCGTTACTGTAGAGTGTGTTTTGGCGTTACTGTAGAGTGTGTTTTGGCGTTACTGTAGAGTGTGTTTTGGCGTTACTGTAGAGTGTGTTTTGGTGTTACTGTAGAGTGTGTTTTGGCGTTACTGTAGAGTGTGTTTTGGCGTTACAGTGGAGTGTGTTTTGCTGTTACTGTAGAGTGTGATTTGGTGTTACTGTAGAGTGTGTTTTGGCGTTACTGTAGAGTGTGTTTTGGTGTTACTGTAGAGTGTGTTTTGGTGTTACAGCGGAGTGTGTTTTGGTGTTACTGTAGAGTGTGTTTTGGCGTTACTGTAGAGTGTGTTTTGGCGTTACAGCGGAGCGTGTTTTGGCATTACTGTGGAGTGTGTTTTGGTGTTACTACAGAGTGGGTTTTGGTGTTACTGTGGAGTGTTTTTTAGTGTTACTGCAAAGTGTGTTTTGGCGTTACAGCAGAGTGTGTTTTGATGTTACAGCAGAGTGTGTTTTGGCATTACTGTGGAGTGTGTTTTGGCGTTAATGTAGAGTGTGTTTTGGTGTTACTGTAGAGTGTGTTTTGGTGTTACTGTAGAGTGTGTTTTGGCGTTACAGTGGAGTGTGTTTTGGCGTTACTGTAGAGTGTGTTTTGGTGTTACTGTAGAGTGTGTTTTGGTGTTACAGCGGAGTGTGTTTTGGTGTTACTGTAGAGTGTGTTTTGGCGTTACTGTAGAGTGTGTTTTGGTGTTACTGTAGAGTGTGTTTTGGCGTTACAGCGGAGCGTGTTTTGGCGTTACTGTAGAGTGTGTTTTGGTGTTACTGTAGAGTGTGTTTTGGTGTTACAGCGGAGTGTGTTTTGGTGTTACTGTAGAGTGTGTTTTGGCGTTACTGTAGAGTGTGTTTTGGTGTTACTGTAGAGTGTGTTTTGGCGTTACAGTGGAGTGTGTTTTGGCGTTACTGTAGAGTGTGTTTTGGTGTTACTGTAGAGTGTGTTTTGGTGTTACAGCGGAGTGTGTTTTGGTGTTACTGTAGAGTGTGTTTTGGCGTTACTGTAGAGTGTGTTTTGGTGTTACTGTAGAGTGTGTTTTGGCGTTACAGCGGAGCGTGTTTTGGCATTACTGTGGAGTGTGTTTTGGTGTTACTACAGAGTGGGTTTTGGTGTTACTGTGGAGTGTTTTTTAGTGTTACTGCAAAGTGTGTTTTGGCATTACTGCGGAGTGTGTTTTGGTGTTACTGTGGATTGTGTTTTGGCGTTACTGCAGAGTGTGTTTTGATGTTACAGCAGAGTGTGTTTTGGCATTACTGTGGAGTGTGTTTTGGTGTTACTATAGAGTGGGTTTTGGTGTTACTGTGGAGTGTGTTTTGGCGTTAATGTAGAGTGTGTTTTGGTGTTACTGTAGAGTGTGTTTTGGTGTTACTGTAGAGTGTGTTTTGGTGTTACTGTAGAGTGTGTTTTGGCGTTACTGTAGAATGTGTTTTGGCGTTACTGTAGAGTGTGTTTTGGCGTTACTGTAGAGTGTGTTTTGGCGTTACAGCGGAGTGTGTTTTGGCGTTACTGTAGAGTGTGTTTTGGCGTTACTGTAGAGTGTGTTTTGGCGTTACTGTAGAGTGTGTTTTGGCGTTACTGTAGAGTGTGTTTTGGCGTTACTGTAGAGTGTGTTTTGGCGTTACTGTAGAGTGTGTTTTGGTGTTACTGTAGAGTGTGTTTTGGCGTTACTGTAGAGTGTGTTTTGGCGTTACAGTGGAGTGTGTTTTGCTGTTACTGTAGAGTGTGATTTGGTGTTACTGTAGAGTGTGTTTTGGCGTTACTGTAGAGTGTGTTTTGGTGTTACTGTAGAGTGTGTTTTGGTGTTACAGCGGAGTGTGTTTTGGTGTTACTGTAGAGTGTGTTTTGGCGTTACTGTAGAGTGTGTTTTGGTGTTACTGTAGAGTGTGTTTTGGCGTTACTGTGGAGTGTGTTTTGGTGTTACTGTAGAGTGTGTTTTGGCGTTACAGTGGAGTGTGTTTTGGCGTTACTGTAGAGTGTGTTTTGGCATTACTGTAGAGTGTGTTTTGGCGTTACTGTAGAGTGTGTTTTGGTGTTACTGTAGAGTGTGTTTTGGCGTTACTGTAGAGTGTGTTTTGGCGTTACTGTAGAGTGTGTTTTGGTGTTACTGTAGAGTGTGTTTTGGTGTTACTGTAGAGTGTGTTTTGGCGTTACTGTAGAGTGTGTTTTGGTGTTACAGCGGAGTGTGTTTTGGTGTTACAGCGGAGTGTGTTTTGGCGTTACAGCGGAGTGTGTTTTGGCGTTACTGTAGAGTGTGTTTTGGCGTTACTGTAGAGTGTGTTTTGGTGTTACAGCGGAGTGTGTTTTGGCCTTACTGTAGAGTGTGTTTTGGCGTTACTGTAGAGTGTGTTTTGGTGTTACTGTAGAGTGTGTTTTGGTGTTACTGTAGAGTGTGTTTTGGCGTTACTGTAGAGTGTGTTTTGGCGTTACTGTAGAGTGTGTTTTGGTGTTACTGTAGAGTGTGTTTTGGTGTTACAGCGGAGTGTGTTTTGGTGTTACAGCGGAGTGTGTTTTGGCGTTACTGTAGAGTGTGGTTTGGTGTTACTGTAGAGTGTGTTTTGGCGTTACTGTGGAGTGTGTTTTGGTGTTACTGTAGAGTGTGTTTTGGCGTTACAGCAGAGTGTGTTTTGGCGTTACTGTAGAGTGTGTTTTGGTCTTACTGTAGAGTGTGTTTTGGCGTTACTGTAGAGTGTGTTTTGGCGTTACAGTGGAGTGTGTTTTGGTGTTACTGTAGAGTGTGTTTTGGTGTTACAGCAAAGTGTGTTTTGGTGTTACAGCAAAGTGTGTTTTGGTGTTACAGCAAAGTGTGTTTTGGTGTTACAGCGGAGTGTGTCTTGGTGTTACTGTAGAGTGTGTTTTGGTGTTACTACAGAGTGGGTTTTGGTGTTACTGTGGAGTGTGTTTTGGCGTTACTGCAAAGTGTGTTTTAATGTTACTGCAAAGTGTGTTTTGGCGTTACAGCAGAGTGTGTTTTGGCATTACAGCGGAGAGAGTTTTGGCGTTACAACGGAGTGTGTTTTGGCGTTACTGTGGAGTGTGTCTTGGCGTTACTGTGAAGTGTGTTTTGGCGTGGCAGCGGAGTGTGTTTTTGTGTTACAGCAGAGTGTGTTTTGTCGTTACTGTGGAGTATGTTTTGGTGTTACAGCAGAGTGTGTTTTGGCGTTACTGTGGAGTATGTTTTGGTGTTACAGCTGAGTGTGTTTTGGCATTAATGTGGAGTGTATTTTGGTGTTACTACAGAGTGGTTTTTGGCGTTACATCGGAGTGGGTTTTGGCGTTACAGCAGAGTGTGTTTTGGCGTTACAGTGGAGTGTGTTTTGGTGTTACTGCGGAGTGTGTTTTGGTGTTACTGTGGAGTGTGTTTTGGCGTTAAAGTGGAGTCTGTTTTGGTGTTACTGTGGAGTGTGTTTTGGTGTTACTGCAAAGTGTGTTTTAATGTTACTGCAAAGTGTGTTTTGGCGTTACTGCGGAGTGTGTTTTGGTGTTACTGTGGAGTGTAATTTTGGTGATACTGTGGAGTATGTTTTGGTGTTACAGCAGAGTGTGTTTTGGCGTTACAGCGGAGTGTGTTTTGGCATTACAGCGGAGAGAGTTTTGGCGTTACAACGGAGTGTGTTTTGGCGTTACTGTGGAGTGTGTCTTGGCGTTACTGTGAAGTGTGTTTTGGCGTGGCAGCGGAGTGTGTTTTTGTGTTACAGCAGAGTGTGTTTTGTCGTTACTGTGGAGTATGTTTTGGTGTTACAGCAGAGTGTGTTTTGGCGTTACTGTGGAGTATGTTTTGGTGTTACAGCAGAGTGTGTTTTGGCGTTACTGTGGAGTATGTTTTGGTGTTACAGCAGAGTGTGTTTTGGCGTTACTGTGGAGTATGTTTTGGTGTTACAGCAGAGTGTGTTTTGGCGTTACTGTGGAGTATGTTTTGGTGTTACAGCAGAGTGTGTTTTGGCGTTACTGTGGAGTATGTTTTGGTGTTACAGCAGAGTGTGTTTTGTCGTTACTGTGGAGTATGTTTTGGTGTTACAGCAGAGTGGGTTTTGGCATTACTGTGGAGTATGTTTTGGTGTTACAGCTGAGTGTGTTTTGGCATTAATGTGGAGTGTGTCTTGGCGTTACTGTGAAGTGTGTTTTGGCGTGGCAGCGGAGAGTGTTTTTGTGTTACGGCAGAGTGTGTTTTGTCGTTACTGTGGAGTATGTTTTGGTGTTACAGCACAGTGTGTTTTGTCGTTACTGTGGAGTATGTTTTGGTGTTCCAGCACAGTGTGTTTTGGCGTTACTGTGGAGTATGTTTTGGTGTTACAGCAGAGTGTGTTTTGTCGTTACTGTGGAGTATGTTTTGGTGTTACAGCAGAGTGGGTTTTGGCATTACTGTGGAGTATGTTTTGGTGTTACAGCTGAGTGTGTTTTGGCATTAATGTGGAGTGTATTTTGGTGTTACTACAGAGTGGTTTTTGGCGTTACATCAGAGTGGGTTTTGGAGTTACAGCAGAGTGTGTTTTGGCGTTACAGTGGAGTGTGTTTTGGTGTTACTGCGGAGTGTGTTTTGGTGTTACTGCGGAGTGTGTTTTGGTGTTACTGCGGAGTGTGTTTTGGTGTTACTGCGGAGTGTGTTTTGGTGTTACTGTGGAGTGTGTTTTGGCGTTAAAGTGGAGTCTGTTTTGGTGTTACTGTGGAGTGTGTTTTGGCGTTACTGCAAAGTGTGTTTTAATGTTACTGCAAAGTGTGTTTTGGTGTTACTGTGGAGTGTGTTTTGGCGTTACAGCAGAGTGTGTTTTGGCGTTAAAGTGGAGTCTGTTTTGGTGTTACTGTGGAGTGTGTTTTGGCGTTACTGCAAAGTGTGTTTTAATGTTACTGCAAAGTGTGTTTTGGCGTTACTGCGGAGTGTGTTTTGGTGTTACAGTGGATTGTGTTTTTGTGTTACAGCAGAGTGTGTTTTGTCGTTACTGTGGAGTACGTTTTGGTCTTACAGCAGAGTGTGTTTTGGCGTTACTGTGGAGTATGTTTTGGTGTTACAGCAGAGTGTGTTTTGGCGTTACTGCAGAGTGTGTTGTGGTGTTACTGCAGAGTGTGTTTTGGTGTTACAGCAGAGTGTGTTTTGGCATTACAGCGGAGTGTGTTTTGGCGTTACCGCAGAGTGTGTTTTGGTGTTACTGCAGAGTGTGTTGTGGTGTTACTGCAGAGTGTGTTTTGGCGTTACAGTGAAGTTTGTTTTGGTGTTACAGTGGAGTATGTTTTGGTGTTACTGCGGAGTGTGTTTTGGTGTTACTGCAAAGTGTGTTTTGGCATTACAGCAGAGTTTGTTTTCGCATTACAGCGGAGTGTGTTTTGGTGTTACTGCAAAGTGTGTTTTGGTGTTACAGCAGAGTGTGTTTTGGCATTACAGCGGAGTGTGTTTTGGTGTTACTGCAAAGTGTGTTTTGGTGTTACTGCAAAGTGTGTTTTGGCATTACAGCGGAGTGTGTTTTGGCGTTACTGCAGAGTGTGTTGTGGTGTTACTGCAGAGTTTTTTTGGTGTTACAGCAGAGTGTGTTTTGGCGTTACAGAGGAGTGTGTTTTGGTGTTACTGCAGAGTGTGTTTTGGTGTTACAGAGGAGTGTGTTTTGGTGTTACTGCAGAGTGTGTTTTGGTGTTACAGCAGAGTGTGTTTTGGCGTTACAGAGGAGTGTGTTTTGGTGTTACTGCAGAGTGTGTTTTGGTGTTACAGCAGAGTGTGTTTTGGCGTTACAGAGGAGTGTGTTTTGGCGTTACTGCAGAGTGTGTTGTGGTGTTACTGCAGAGTGTGTTTTGGTGTTACTGCAGAGTGTGTTTTGGTGTTACAGTGAAGTTTGTTTTGGCGTTACAGCGGAGTGTGTTTTGGTGTTACTGCAAAGTGTGTTTTGGTGTTACTGCAAAGTGTGTTTTGGCATTACAGCGGAGTGTGTTTTGGTGTTACTGCAAAGTGTGTTTTGGTGTTACTGCAAAGTGTGTTTTGGCATTACAGCGGAGTGTGTTTTGGCGTTACTGCAGAGTGTGTTGTGGTGTTACTGCAGAGTGTGTTTTGGTGTTACAGCAGAGTGTGTTTTGGCGTTACAGCGGAGTGTGTTTTGGTGTTACTGCAAAGTGTGTTTTGGTGTTACAGTGAAGTTTGTTTTGGCGTTACAGCGGAGTGTGTTTTGGTGTTACTGCAAAGTGTGTTTTGGTGTTACTGCAAAGTGTGTTTTGGCATTACAGCGGAGTGTGTTTTGGCGTTACTGCAGAGTGTGTTGTGGTGTTACTGCAGAGTGTGTTTTGGTGTTACAGCAGAGTGTGTTTTGGCGTTACAGAGGAGTGTGTTTTGGTGTTACTGCAGAGTGTGTTTTGGCGTTACAGTGGAGTGTGTTTTGGTGTTACAGCGGAGTGTTTTGGCATCACTGCAGAGTGTGTTTTGGTGTTACTGCTGAGTGTGTTTTGGCGTTACTGCGGAGTGTGTTTTGGCATTATTGCGGAGTGTGTTTTGGTGTTACTGGGGAGTGTGTTTTGGCATTACTGCGGAGTGTGTTTTGGTGTTACTACGGAGTGGGTTTTGGTGTTACTGCGGAGTGTGTTTTGGCGTTACTGTAGAGTGTGTTTTGGCGTTACTGCAGAGTGTGTTTTGGCGTTACTGCGGAGTGTGTCTTGGTGTTACTACGGAGTGGGTTTTGGTGTTACTGCGGAGGGTGTTTTGGCGTTACTGCAGAGTGTGTTTTGGCATTATTGCGGAGTGTGTTTTGGCGTTACAGCGGAGTGTGTTTTGGCGTTACAGCGGAGTGTGTTTTGGCGTTACCGCAGAGTGTGTTTTGGTGGTACTGCAGAGTGTGTTTTGATGTTACTGCAGAGTGTGTTTTGGTGTTACTGCAGAGTGTGTCTGTAGCTCGAGAGGAGTGTGTACTGTTGTTACAGCGAGTGTTTTTTGGTGTTACAGAGGAGTGCGTGGGTGTAATTAGAGGAGAGTGCGTGTCTGCAGTTCGAGCGGAGTGCGTGTCTGCAGTTAGAGCGGAGTGAGTGTCTGCAGTTAGAGCGGAGTGAGTGTCTGCAGTTAGAGCGGAGTGCGTGTCTGCAGTTAGAGCGGAGTGCGTGTCTGCAGTTAGAGCGGAGTGCGTGTCTGCAGTTAGAGCGGAGTGCGTGTCTGCAGTTAGAGCGGAGTGCGTGTCTGCAGTTAGAGCGGAGTGAGTGTCTGCAGTTAGAGCGGAGTGAGTGTCTGCAGTTAGAGCGGAGTGCGTGTCTGCAGTTAGAGCGGAGTGAGTGTCTGCAGTTAGAGCGGAGTGTGTCTGCAGTTAGAGCGGAGTGCGTGTCTGCAGTTAGAGCGGAGTGCGTGTCTGCAGTTAGAGCGGAGTGAGTGTCTGCAGTTAGAGCGGAGTGAGTGTCTGCAGTTAGAGCGGAGTGCGTGTCTGCAGTTAGAGCGGAGTGAGTGTCTGCAGTTAGAGCGGAGTGTGTCTGCAGTTAGAGCGGAGTGAGTGTCTGCAGTAAGAGCGGAGTGCGTGTCTGCAGTAAGAGCGGAGTGCGTGTCTGCAGTTAGAGCGGAGTGCGTGTCTGCAGTTAGAGCGGAGTGCGTGTCTGCAGTTAGAGCGGAGTGCGTGTCTGCAGTTAGAGCGGAGTGCGTGTCTGCAGTTAGAGCGGAGTGCGTGTCTGCAGTTAGAGCGGAGTGCGTGTCTGCAGTTAGAGCGGAGTGAGTGTCTGCAGTTAGAGCGGAGTGCGTGTCTGCAGTTAGAGCGGAGTGAGTGTCTGCAGTTAGAGCGGAGTGCGTGTCTGCAGTTAGAGCGGAGTGTGTCTGCAGTTAGAGCGGAGTGCGTGTCTGCAGTTAGAGCGGAGTGAGTGTCTGCAGTTAGAGCGGAGTGCGTGTCTGCAGTTAGAGCGGAGTGCGTGTCTGCAGTTAGAGGGGAGTGCGTGTCTGCAGTTAGAGGGGAGTGCGTGTCTGCAGTTAGAGCGGAGTGCGTGTCTGCAGTTAAAGCGGAGTGCGTGTCTGCAGTTAGAGCGGAGTGAGTGTCTGCAGTTAGAGCGGAGTGCGTGTCTGCAGTTAGAGCGGAGTGCGTGTCTGCAGTTAGAGCGGAGTGCGTGTCTGCAGTTAGAGCGGAGTGCGTGTCTGCAGTTAGAGCGGAGTGCGTGTCTGCAGTTAGAGCGGAGTGCGTGTCTGCAGTTAGAGCGGAGTGCGTGTCTGCAGTTAGAGCGGAGTGCGTGTCTGCAGTTAGAGCGGAGTGCGTGTCTGCAGTTAGAGCGGAGTGCGTGTCTGCAGTTAGAGCGGAGTGCGTGTCTGCAGTTAGAGCGGAGTGCGTGTCTGCAGTAAGAGCGGAGTGCGTGTCTGCAGTTAGAGCGGAGTGCGTGTCTGCAGTTGGAGCGGAGTGCGTGTCTGCAGTTGGAGCGGAGTGCGTGTCTGCAGTTGGAGCGGAGTGCGTGTCTGCAGTGGGAGCGGAGTGCGTGTCTGCAGTTGGAGCGGAGTGCGTGTCTGCAGTTGGAGCGGAGTGCGTGTCTGCAGTTGGAGCGGAGTGCGTGTCTGCAGTTGGAGCGGAGTGCGTGTCTGCAGTTGGAGCGGAGTGCGTGTCTGCAGTTGGAGCGGAGTGCGTGTCTGCAGTTGGAGCGGAGTGCGTGTCTGCAGTTGGAGCGGAGTGCGTGTCTGCAGTTGGAGTGGAGTGCGTGTCTGCAGTTGGAGCGGAGTGCGTGTCTGCAGTTAGAGCGGAGTGCGTGTCTGCAGTTAGAGCGGAGTGAGTGTCTGCAGTTAGAGCGGAGTGTGTCTGCAGTTAGAGCGGAGTGCGTGTCTGCAGTTAGAGCGGAGTGTGTGTCTGCAGTTAGAGCGGAGTGCGTCAGCAGTTAGAGCGGAGTGCGTCAGCAGTTAGAGGGGAGTGCGTCAGCAGTTAGAGCGGAGTGCGTGTCTGCAGTTGGAGCGGAGTGAGTGTCTGCAGTTAGAGCGGAGTGTGTCTGCAGTTAGAGCGGAGTGCGTGTCTGCAGTTAGAGCGGAGTGCGTGTCTGCAGTTAGAGCGGAGTGCGTCAGCAGTTAGAGGGGAGTGCGTCTGCAGTTAGAGCGGAGTGAGTGTCTGCAGTTGGAGCGGAGTGAGTGTCTGCAGTTAGAGCGGAGTGTGTCTGCAGTTAGAGCGGAGTGCGTGTCTGCAGTTAGAGCGGAGTGTGTGTCTGCAGTTAGAGCGGAGTGCGTCAGCAGTTAGAGGGGAGTGCGTCTGCAGTTAGAGCGGAGTGCGTGTCTGCAGTTGGAGCGGAGTGAGTGTCTGCAGTTAGAGCGGAGTGTGTCTGCAGTTAGAGCGGAGTGCGTGTCTGCAGTTAGAGCGGAGTGCGTGTCTGCAGTTAGAGCGGAGTGCGTCAGCAGTTAGAGGGGAGTGCGTCTGCAGTTAGAGCGGAGTGAGTGTCTGCAGTTGGAGCGGAGTGAGTGTCTGCAGTTAGAGCGGAGTGTGTCTGCAGTTAGAGCGGAGTGCGTCTCTGCAGTTAGAGCGGAGTGCGTGTCTGCAGTTAGAGCGGAGTGCGTGTCTGCAGTTAGAGCGGAGTGCGTGTCTGCAGTTAGAGCGGAGTGCGTGTCTGCAGTTAGAGCGGAGTGCGTCAGCAGTTAGAGGGGAGTGCGTCTGCAGTTAGAGGGGAGTGCGTCTGCAGTTAGAGCGGAGTGAGTGTCTACAGTTAGAGCGGAGTGCGTGTCTGCAGTTAGAGCGGAGTGAGTGTCTGCAGTCAGAGCGGAGTGCGTGTCTGCAGTTAGAGCGGAGTGTGTCTGCAGTTAGAGGGGAGTGTGTGTCTGCAGTTAGAGCGGAGTGTGTCTGCAGTAAGAGCGGAGTGTGTCTGCAGTAAGAGCAGAGTGAGTGTCTGCAGTTAGAGCGGAGTGCGTGTCTGCAGTTAGAGCGGAGTGCGTGTCTGCAGTTAGAGCGGAGTGTGTCTGCAGTTAGAGCGGAGTGCGTGTCTGCAGTTAGAGCGGAGTGCGTGTCTGCAGTTAGAGCGGAGTGCGTGTCTGCAGTTAGAGCGGAGTGCGTGTCTGCAGTTAGAGCGGAGTGAGTGTCTGCAGTTAGAGCGGAGTGCGTGTCTGCAGTTAGAGCGGAGTGCGTCAGCAGTTAGAGGGGAGTGCGTCAGCAGTTAGAGGGGAGTGCGTCTGCAGTTAGAGCGGAGTGCGTGTCTGCAGTTAGAGCGGAGTGCGTGTCTGTAGTTAGAGCAGATTGTGTGTCTGCATTTAGAGCGGAGTGTGTCTGCAGTTAGAGGGGAGTGCGTGTCTGCAGTTAGAGCAGAGTGCGTGTCTGCAGTTAGAGCGGAGTGCGTGTCTGCAGTTACAGCGGATTGTGTGTCTGCAGTTAGAGTGGAGTGAGTGTCTGCAGTTAGAGCGGAGTGAGTGTCTGCAGTTAGAGCGGAGTGCGTGTCTGCAGTTAGAGCGGAGTGTGTGTCTGCAGTTAGAGCAGAGCGGAGTGCATGTTTGTATTTAGAGCGGATTGCATGTCTGCACTTAGAGCGGAGTGTGTCTGAAGTTAGAGCG
This sequence comes from Neoarius graeffei, assembly GCF_027579695.1. Taxonomy (NCBI): domain Eukaryota; kingdom Metazoa; phylum Chordata; class Actinopteri; order Siluriformes; family Ariidae; genus Neoarius; species Neoarius graeffei. The sequence continues at coordinate 91,281,588 of NC_083576.1, forward strand.
GAGTGAGTGTCTGTAGTTAGAGCGGAGTGCGTGTCTGCAGTTAGAGCGGAGTGCGTGTCTGCAGTTAGAGCGGAGTGCGTGTCTGCAGTTAGAGCGGAGTGCGTGTCTGCAGTTAGAGCGGAGTGCGTGTCTGCAGTTAGAGCGGAGTGCGTGTCTGCAGTTAGAGCGGAGTGCGTGTCTGCAGTTAGAGCGGAGTGCGTGTCTGCAGTTAGAGCGGAGTGCGTGTCTGCAGTTAGAGCGGAGTGCGTGTCTGCAGTTAGAGCGGAGTGCGTGTCTGCAGTTAGAGCGGAGTGCGTGTCTGCAGTTAGAGCGGAGTGCGTGTCTGCAGTTAGAGCGGAGTGCGTGTCTGCAGTTAGAGCGGAGTGCGTGTCTGCAGTTAGAGCGGAGTGCGTGTCTGCAGTTAGAGCGGAGTGCGTGTCTGCAGTTAGAGCGGAGTGCGTGTCTGTAGCCAGAGCGGAGTGCGTGTCTGTAGCCAGAGCGGAGTGCGTGTCTGTAGCCAGAGCGGAGTGCGTGTCTGTAACCAGAGCGGAGTGCGTGTCTGCAGTTAGAGCGGAGTGAGTGTCTGCAGTTAGAGCGGAGTGCGTGTCTGTAGCCAGAGCGGAGTGCGTGTCTGTAGCCAGAGCGGAGTCCGTGTCTGTAGCCAGAGCGGAGTCCGTGTCTGTAGCCAGAGCGGAGTGCGTGTCTGTAGCCAGAGCGGAGTGCGTGTCTGTAGCCAGAGCGGAGTGCGTGTCTGTAGCCAGAGCGGAGTGCGTGTCTGTAGTAAGGGCAGAGTGCGTGTCTGCAGTTAGAGCGGAGTGCGTGTCTGCAGTTAGAGCGGAGTGCGTGTCTGCAGTTAGAGCGGAGTGCGTGTCTGCAGTTAGAGCGGAGTGCGTGTCTGTAGCCAGAGCGGAGTGCGTGTCTGTAGCCAGAGCGGAGTGCGTGTCTGTAGCCAGAGCGGAGTGCGTGTCTGTAGCCAGGGCGGAGTGCGTGTCTGTAGTAAGGGCGGAGTGCGTGTCTGCAGTTAGAGCGGAGTGCGTGTCTGCAGTTAGAGCGGAGTGCGTGTCTGCAGTTAGAGCGGAGTGCGTGTCTGCAGTTAGAGCGGAGTGCGTGTCTGCAGTTAGAGCGGAGTGCGTGTCTGCAGTTAGAGCGGAGTGCGTGTCTGCAGTTAGAGCGGAGTGCGTGTCTGCAGTTAGAGCGGAGTGAGTGTCTGCAGTTAGAGCGGAGTGCGTGTCTGCAGTAAGAGCGGAGTGCGTGTCTGCAGTTAGAGCGGAGTGCGTGTCTGCAGTTAGAGCGGAGTGCGTGTCTGCAGTTAGAGCGGAGTGCGTGTCTGCAGTTAGAGCGGAGTGCGTGTCTGCAGTTAGAGCGGAGTGAGTGTCTGCAGTTAGAGCGGAGTGAGTGTCTGCAGTTAGAGCGGAGTGTGTCTGCAGTTAGAGCAGAGCGGAGTGCATGTTTGTATTTAGAGCGGATTGCATGTCTGCACTTAGAGCGGAGTGTGTCTGAAGTTAGAGCGGAGTGAGTGTCTGGAGTTAGAGCGGAGTGCGTGTCTGCAGTTAGAGCGGAGTGCGTGTCTGCAGTTATAGCGGAGTGCGTGTCTGCAGTTAGAGCGGAGTGCGTGTCTGCAGTTAGAGCGGAGTGCGTGTCTGCAGCTAGAGCGGAGTGCGTGTCTGTAGCCAGAGCGGAGTGCGTGTCTGTAGCCAGAGCGGAGTGCGTGTCTGTAGCCAGAGCGGAGTGCGTGTCTGTAGCCCGAGCGGAGTGCGTGTCTGTAGCCCGAGCGGAGTGCGTGTCTGTAGCCCGAGCAGAGTGCGTGTCTGTAGCCCGAGCGGAGTGCGTGTCTGTAGCCCGAGCGGAGTGCGTGTCTGTAGCCCGAGCGGAGTGCGTGTCTGTAGTAAGGGCAGAGTGCGTGTCTGTAGCCCGAGCAGAGTGCGTGTCTGTAGCCCGAGCGGAGTGCGTGTCTGTAGCCCGAGCGGAGTGCGTGTCTGTAGCCCGAGCGGAGTGCGTGTCTGTAGCCCGAGCGGAGTGCGTGTCTGTAGCCCGAGCGGAGTGCGTGTCTGTAGCCCGAGCGGAGTGCGTGTCTGTAGCCCGAGCGGAGTGCGTGTCTGTAGCCCGAGCGGAGTGCGTGTCTGTAGCCCGAGCGGAGTGCGTGTCTGTAGCCCGAGCGGAGTGCGTGTCTGTAGCCCGAGCGGAGTGCGTGTCTGTAGCCCGAGCGGAGTGCGTGTCTGTAGCCCGAGCGGAGTGCGTGTCTGTAGCCCGAGCGGAGTGCGTGTCTGTAGCCCGAGCGGAGTGCGTGTCTGTAGCCCGAGCGGAGTGCGTGTCTGTAGTAAGGGCAGAGTGCGTGTCTGTAGCCCGAGCGGAGTGCGTGTCTGTAGCCCGAGCGGAGTGCGTGTCTGTAGCCCGAGCGGAGTGCGTGTCTGTAGCCCGAGCGGAGTGCGTGTCTGTAGTAAGGGCAGAGTGCGTGTCTGTAGCCCGAGCGGAGTGCGTGTCTGTAGCCCGAGCGGAGTGCGTGTCTGTAGCCCGAGCGGAGTGCGTGTCTGTAGCCCGAGCGGAGTGCGTGTCTGTAGCCCGAGCGGAGTGCGTGTCTGTAGCCCGAGCGGAGTGCGTGTCTGTAGCCCGAGCGGAGTGCGTGTCTGTAGCCCGAGCGGAGTGCGTGTCTGTAGCCCGAGCGGAGTGCGTGTCTGTAGCCCGAGCGGAGTGCGTGTCTGTAGCCCGAGCGGAGTGCGTGTCTGTAGCCCGAGCGGAGTGCGTGTCTGTAGCCCGAGCGGAGTGCGTGTCTGTAGCCCGAGCGGAGTGCGTGTCTGTAGCCCGAGCGGAGTGCGTGTCTGTAGCCCGAGCGGAGTGCGTGTCTGTAGTAAGGGCAGAGTGCGTGTCTGTAGCCCGAGCGGAGTGCGTGTCTGTAGCCCGAGCGGAGTGCGTGTCTGTAGCCCGAGCGGAGTGCGTGTCTGTAGCCCGAGCGGAGTGCGTGTCTGTAGCCCGAGCGGAGTGCGTGTCTGTAGCCCGAGCGGAGTGCGTGTCTGTAGTAAGGGCAGAGTGCGTGTCTGTAGCCCGAGCGGAGTGCGTGTCTGTAGTTAGGGCAGAGTGAGTGTCTGCAGTTAGAGCGGAGTGTGTGTCTGCAATTAGAGCGGAGTGAGTATCTGCAGTTAGAGCGGAGTGCGTGTCTGCAGTTAGAGCGGAGTGAGTGTCTGCAGTTAGAGTGGAGTGAGTGTCTGCAGTTAGAGCGGAGTGCGTGTCTGCAGTTAGAGCGGAGTGAGTGTCTGCAGTTAGAGCGGAGTGCGTGTCTGCAGTTAGAGCGGAGTGAGTATCTGCAGTTAGAGCGGAGTGCGTGTCTGCAGTTAGAGCGCAGTGAGTGTCTGCAGTTAGAGTGGAGTGAGTGTCTGCAGTTAGAGTGGAGTGAGTGTCTGCAGTTAGAGTGGTGTGCGTGTCTGCAGTTAGAGCGGAGTGCGTGTCTGCAGTTAGAGCGGAGTGCGTGTCCGTAGGCCGAGCTGAGTGCGTGTCCGTAGGCCGAGCTGAGTGCGTGTCTGTAGGCCGAGCTGAGTGCGTGTCTGTAGGCCGAGCAGAGTGCGTGTCTGTAGTGAGAGCGGAGTGCGTGTCTGTAGCCAGAGAGGAGTGCGTGTCTGTAGATAGAGCAGAGTGAGTGTCTGTAGTTAGAGCGGAGTGCGTGCCTGTAGCTAGAGCGTGGTGTGTGCCTGTAGCCACAGCGGAGTGCGTGTCTGTAGTTAGAGCGGAGTGCGTGTCTGTAGTGAGAGAGGAGTGCGTGTCTGTAGTGAGAGCAGAGTGCATGTCTGTAGCCACAGCGGAGTGCGTGTCTGTAGTTAGAGCGGAATGCGTGCCTGTAGCCACAGCGGAGTGTGTGTCTGTAGTGAGAGCGGAGTGCGTGTCTGTAGTGAGAGCAGAGTGTGTGTCTGTAGCCACAGCGGAGTGCGTGTCTGTAGCCATAGTGGAGTGCGTGTCTGTAGCCACAGCGAAGTGTGTGTCTGTAGTGACAGTGGGGTGCGTGTCTGTCGTTAGAGCAGATTGCATGTCTCTATCGAGAGCGGAGTGCGGGTCTGTAGCCTGAGTGGAGTGCCTGCCTGTAGCCTGAGCGGAGTGCATGCCTGTAGCCAGAGCATAGTGCATGCCTGTAGCCACAGCGGAGTGCGTGTCTGTAGCCAGAGCGGAGTGCGTGTCTGTAGCCAGAGCGGAGTGCGTGTCTGTAGTTAGAGCGGAGTGCGTGTCTGTAGTTAGAGCGGAGTGCGTGTCTGTAGTTAGAGCGGAGTGCGTGTCTGTAGCCCGAGCGGAGTGCGTGTCTTAAGCCCGAGCGGAGTGCGTGTCTGTAGCCCGAGCGGAGTGCGTGTCTGTAGCCCGAGCGGAGTGCGTGTCTGTAGCCCGAGCGGAGTGCGTGTCTGTAGCCCGAGCGGAGTGCGTGTCTGTAGCCCGAGCGGAGTGCGTGTCTGTAGTTAGAGCGGAGTGCGTGTCTGTAGATAGAGCGGAGTGCGTGTCTGTAGCCCGAGCGGAGTGCGTGTCTGTAGCCCGAGCGGAGTGCGTGTCTGTAGCCCGAGCGGAGTGCGTGTCTGTAGCCCGAGCGGAGTGCGTGTCTGTAGCCCGAGCGGAGTGCGTGTCTGTCGTTAGAGCAGAGTGCGTGTCTGTCGTTAGAGCAGAGTGCGTGTCTGTCGTTAGAGCAGAGTGCGTGTCTGTCGTTAGAGCAGAGTGCGTGTCTGTCGTTAGAGCAGAGTGCGTGTCTGTCGTTAGAGCAGAGTGCGTGTCTGTCGTTAGAGCAGAGTGCGTGTCTGTCGTTAGAGCAGAGTGCGTGTCTGTCGTTAGAGCAGAGTGCGTGTCTCTATCCAGAGCGGAGTGCGTGTCTGTAGCCAGAGCGGAGTGCGTGTCTGTAGCCAGAGCGGAGTGCGTGTCTGTAGCCCGAGCGGAGTGCGTGTCTGTAGCCCGAGCGGAGTGCGTGTCTGTAGCCCGAGCGGAGTGCGTGTCTGTAGCCCGAGCGGAGTGCGTGTCTGTAGCCCGAGCGGAGTGCGTGTCTGTCGTTAGAGCAGAGTGCGTGTCTGTCGTTAGAGCAGAGTGCGTGTCTGTCGTTAGAGCAGAGTGCGTGTCTGTCGTTAGAGCAGAGTGCGTGTCTGTCGTTAGAGCAGAGTGCGTGTCTGTCGTTAGAGCAGAGTGCGTGTCTGTCGTTAGAGCAGAGTGCGTGTCTGTCGTTAGAGCAGAGTGCGTGTCTGTCGTTAGAGCAGAGTGCGTGTCTGTCGTTAGAGCAGAGTGCGTGTCTCTATCCAGAGCGGAGTGCGTGTCTGTAGCCAGAGCGGAGTGCGTGTCTGTAGCCAGAGCGGAGTGCGTGTCTGTAGCCCGAGCGGAGTGCGTGTCTGTAGCCCGAGCGGAGTGCGTGTCTGTAGCCCGAGCGGAGTGCGTGTCTGTAGCCCGAGCGGAGTGCGTGTCTGTAGCCCGAGCGGAGTGCGTGTCTGTCGTTAGAGCAGAGTGCGTGTCTGTCGTTAGAGCAGAGTGCGTGTCTGTCGTTAGAGCAGAGTGCGTGTCTGTCGTTAGAGCAGAGTGCGTGTCTGTCGTTAGAGCAGAGTGCGTGTCTGTCGTTAGAGCAGAGTGCGTGTCTGTCGTTAGAGCAGAGTGCGTGTCTGTCGTTAGAGCAGAGTGCGTGTCTGTCGTTAGAGCAGAGTGCGTGTCTCTATCCAGAGCGGAGTGCGTGTCTGTAGCCAGAGCGGAGTGCGTGTCTGTAGCCAGAGCGGAGTGCGTGCCTGTAGCCCGAGCGGATTGCGTGTCTGTATCCAGAGCAGAGAGCATGTCTGTAGTAACAGCGGAGTGCGTGTCTGTAGCCACAGCAGAGTGCGTGTCTGTAGCCACAGCAGAGTGCGTGCCTGTAGCCCGAGCGGAGTGCGTGCCTGTAGCCCGAGCGGAGTGCGTGCCTGTAGCCCGAGCGGAGTGCGTGCCTGTAGCCCGAGCGGAGTGCGTGCCTGTAGCCCGAGCGGAGTGCGTGCCTGTAGCCCGAGCGGAGTGCGTGCCTGTAGCCCGAGCGGAGTGCGTGCCTGTAGCCCGAGCGGAGTGCGTGCCTGTAGCCCGAGCGGAGTGCGTGCCTGTAGCCCGAGCGGAGTGCGTGCCTGTAGCCCGAGCGGAGTGCGTGTCTGTAGCCCGAGCGGAGTGCGTGTCTGTAGCCCGAGCGGAGTGCGTGTCTGTAGCCCGAGCGGAGTGCGTGTCTGCAGTTAGAGCGGAGTGTGTGTCTGTAGCCCGAGCGGAGTGCGTGTCTGTAGTTAGAGCGGAGTGTGTGTCTGTAGCCCGAGCGGAGTGCGTGTCTGTAGTTAGAGCGGAGTGCGTGTCTGTAGCCACAGCGGAGTGCGTGTCTGTAGTTAGAGCGGAGTGCGTGTCTGTAGTTAGAGCGGAGTGCGTGTCTGTAGCCACAGCGGAGTGCGTGTCTATAGTGAGAGTGGGGTGCGTGTCTGTCCTTAGAGCAGAGTGCGTGTCTCTATCCAGAGTGGAGTGCGTGTCTGTAGTTAGAGTGGGGTGTGTTTGTAGTTAGAGTGGAGTGCATGTCTGTAGTTAGAGTGGGGTGTGTGTTTGTAGTTAGAGTGGAGTGCATGTCTGTAGTTAGAGTGGGGTGTGTGTAGTTAGAGTGCTGGTGTTGTGTAAAGCCCTGCTGTTTCATGTTTGATAAACTCAGGCTAAATATGCCTCTACTCCGGATACACTCTCTCTCTCTCACTCTCTGTTTCTCTGTCTCTCTCTCACTCACACACACACACACACACATCAGTCCCTGTCACTTATGTTCTCTTGCTTCAGCGCTCTGCTCCAGGGTCACTGTCGTGCTGAGACCTCGTTACACACTCACTTATGTGGGTGAATCTGACTGACCTCACTACATTGTGTTTCTGCTAAATTCGTAATTTTGCCTTTTTCTCTGGTTAGCGCACTCGCACACTCTGCTCCGAATGGCCTTAATATGGGCCGCTAAATCTATCTCACTTCACTGCATCACTGTGGAGAGCAGAAAAATAAATAAATAAATAAATAAATAAATAAATGTACTCAGTATCAGAAGTAAAATAAAACAGGAATGCTCAGAAAGATGTAAATAAGTAAGAACCAAATGTTTGAAAACAAAGTTCTTCAAAGCAAATCGTCAAAATTTACTGAAGCTTAATCTCAAAAATGCTTGCTCCTTTACCACAATGGTGTTTTCATGTCACTTTTTAAAAAATAGATAAAAATCTATGATTGTGAATAATATGCTTGAATAAAGTTGTAACATTTAGAGAATTAACGTCATAGATTCTGATATTAAGAGAGCAAAGTTGGTAACTAATTTTCAAATCATATATTTTAAAATTTTGAACAGTAAAATACTACCATACTTTACTATTCTTTCTCTTGTTTCTCTTTAATACGTGTATTTGATGTGTCCTATTTTTTGTTGCTGGAACATCTATTTTTCACTTTTTCTCCAAAAATATTGTTAGTCTGTTCTTACTTTAAATCACATCCAGATACTAGTTTAAACTTCATAATAGATACGTTCCTAAATCCTAGCAGGATTGCTAGCAGCAGGTCCGTAGCTAGTGCTAGAAAAGTAATGTTAACATTTGCTCAGATAGTTAGTTAGCTGCTAATTTTAGCTCAGTGCTGTCTTTTTTGTACCTCACTAGCTTTGCTAATGTGGCTAAATTTTTATGAAATATAATTAGCAACAGTGTGTACATCCGCTTTTTAAACATGTCTGCAAATATGTACATAGATATTAGGTAGATATTATATTTTACGCAGTATACGTAGCCATTCACACCCATCTGTAATTCGTCCCGGACCCTAAACTATTGCCACAAATGTTGAAGCGGACAGTTATATCGAACGTCTCTGTATGCTGTAGTGGTACAATTTCCCTTCACTGGAACTAAAAGGCCCAAATCTGTTCCAGCATGATGATGCAAACAGGGACTAAATCTACAACAGGATGTTCAACAAGCACATCTGGGTGTGATGGTCAGGTGTACACAAACTTTTGACCATATACTGGACCTAAAAGCAATATTTCAGGTGAAAATTAGACTACAAGTGTAATGTAGCTAACACGTAATGCCTCCAGTTTAACACTGCACATTAAATCTGCATTGCTACATTTCTGTATTGGTGTAAAAGACTTTATGGAGTTCCGTTGTAGCTCCGTCTTGAAGCTCCAGAGCATCAGACTCAGGTAGGCGTCGTGACCTAAAGTCTGAAGGTGGAGTTGTACGTATAGGCCACATTTTAAAACAAACTTATTTGTCTAATTTATGAAAACTGTACAAATGTCGAAATGTTACTTGGCTAGCAATGTTTGGCATTTATGCTAAACTAGTTACAGCTGCTCCAACACTTGATTGCTATATTAAGATTTGACGATATTTCGAATTGGGGGGCGGGGCATTATGGAAATTTTATTGGATGTAGCAAAACTATTCCTGTATGATTAACTCAGTAACTCTATTTGCCAGTACATCCAGATAAACAAGAATCTCATGCTTACCTCCATCTGAGTAGGTCTCGGTCCCATATCCATCCTGCAGTCCGTTGTTCCACGTGCCCTCATACTTGCCGCTGGCCCCGGTGCTCTCCCGCACTCCGTAACGCCCCTTAAATCCATGCGTCCACTCCCCCTTGTAAACCCACTTGCCCTTGTTCTCCACACCGATGCCGTGGCGTTTGCCCTGTGCCCACGTGCCCTGGAAGGTGTTGCCACTGGGCCACGTATACACACCCAGGACCTCAAAACCATGGCTCCACGCACCGGCGTACTCGCCCTGGCCTTTGGGCCCCGTGCAGATGCCGTGGCCATGGGCCTTGCCTTCGTCCCACCCGCCACAGTAAGACCCCCCATCGTCAAAGTTGAACCTGCCCCCAGTGGACATGCATGAAATAGGGCTTGGCAAAAGTCCACAAATCTCGGAAAAAGAAAAATGAAATGAAAGAAAAGATCGGGAGTGGGTGGTGGGGGGGTCTGAAAGCAAGACTGGAAGACGTTGCTTAAACTGGAAATATCCTTGTCAGTCAACAGTTGCCAAAATGACACCAACTGAAACCGAAAAAGGCTGAAAGAAAAAATAAAAGGGGATGCTGCTCACACCATCCTGCTCGTACAGAGTGATGCTGTTATTCCAGAGCAGATCTCCGGCGACTGCGTCTCGGAGTTGGACACAGTGGAAGGCCTATGCCAGCCATCACGCGCCGGGCAACACGAGCACAGCGACTCGGATGTGCAGGGCTTCTTAGGCCCTGATCCTCAGCTCCCTGAGGCTCCACCTTTTTAGAAACCTGTTCGGTGGAGGAAGCGCTTGTGCAGCATTTATACACGTCTGCTCTACACTCTTAGAAAAAAGGGTTCCCCTCAGGTTCTTTGGATGGATAAGAGCTCTTGCTTTTCAATGGGCTCAACTTGTATTCTTGGGGGATAAACCCAAGAACCTTCTTTTCTAAGAGTGTATGGAGGAGGCTCTTGTCTCGTTGTACAAGCGTCAGCACCCAAACCCCCCGCCCGACATCATCATGCTGCGGATGATGCTGCTGGTGAAGAGATGAAAGAAAGAGAAGAATGAAGAAAAAAACATGAGGCGTGCGATTGCTAGGTGTGAACGCTGTCGTTTAGGTAACAGGAGATGGATGGATGGATGGATCAGCAGGGCAGCAGACAATCCAGCGTTATTAATCCATTCTATGGTTACCGTCTCTCTCTCTCTCTCTCTCTCTATCTATCTATCTATCTATCTTGCTCTCTTTCTCCTCACGCTCTTTCAGGTCCACATCACAATCCAGTGTTTGCGCATCAGTAATAAATCCAGGTTCTGAGCCTTCCCTTCTGATGTGTATCCAGGGAGAGTGCGCACCTGGTTTGCTTGTATTGCTGCTTCTTATCGTTTATCTCCACTGTCGGTGTTTTTGAATCTCTCTCTCTCTCTCTCTCAGATCTGCTCATTACAGGAGGACTGTTCCAACACAGCCAAACCCCTCTTCATCTCCCCTCCCCCGCACACACTGACTCTCTACCTCCACTTAAAGAGACACAACACTCCCTCTCTCCCTTTATTGCTCTTTCTCTCTTTCCTCCCTCCCTCCTTCTCTCTTTTCCCTCTTCATCACTCTCCGGTTAAAGACACACAGACTACTCTAATACAAATCAGTTCTGTGTGATTTATTATGAAATGAAGTGTCGATAGCCTCGAATTCAATCCTGAGCTTAGGTCACTGTCTATGGTGAATTTCACATGTTCTCCCTGTTTCTGCTTGGGTTCCTTCCAGGTTCTCTGGTTTCCTCAGATGAAGGAATAATAAATATAATCACAAACAGTGACAGTGTGTGATTGGATATAGGCATGTGGAAGGTATGACATTTAGTTCAATGATAAAACCATCATTTGTGCGATCGATGTTTCTTGGTGATCTTTAGGCTGTGGTCATAAACTCAGCTAAAACCAAATTTGCTGAGATACAGATGCTAAAGTACAGTGTATCAAAGATCCTTCAAAAACCAAGAAAAAAAGAGAAGACGACGAAGAAGAAGTAACAACAAAAAGAAAATATACAATCATTGTATGGCTTTTCTGCTTGGCCCCAATAATAATAATAATAATAATAATAATAATAGATTGTTTATCTATCTATCTATCTATCTATCTATCTACACTTAATGAGACAGATGCTCTGCTAACATCCACCATTTTCACCTTTTCTTTCTCTCCCCAGAGAGTAAACATTGAATATTGCCTTATATATCCCAGTTTATTCTCTCTCTCTCTCTCTCTCTCTCATGCTCAGCGTACACAGAAATAAGACATAGGCTAATGATAGCTTGTAGCATATCTCACTTTCTACAGGTCAGAAGATGCCACTGTTTTTTCTTCTTTATCTCTCACACACACGTCTTATGAAAGTGGTTTATACACTGAGATGGCAGTTTATTTATCAGACATCTACACTCAGCAGTATCACTGAGATTTGATATGCTTTATGCATACTTCTGGATATAACTTTAAAATCCTTACATAATTTATTTTATAAGCATTTGGCATTTGCTACCTGGCTAGCACTAGCAGTGATGCTTATAAGAACTCTTTATATAACTAAATGCTTTTAGAAATGGTCCAAATTATCTTGATGTCCAGCTATCTAGCAAAAATAATCTCAGCAGTCCTGTCAGGTTATACAAGTATAATGTGAACTAATCTGCTAAGAATAAGGAGTGAAGATTACATTAGCATGCAATCTCATCCAGAGCAACCTGGGGGTTAGGTGCCTTGATCAAGGGCATTTCAGCCATTCCTGCTGGTCCAAGGACTCAAACCCATGACCTTTTGGTCCCAAAGCTGCTTCTCTAACCATTAGGCCATTGCTTCCTCAAGATTAGCTAACTGATGGTTTAAAAAAGTGACACACAAACCCTCTTGGAAATTCTGTCAGGTTAGAAGCTGCTCTGAGGGTCACAAGATGTGAAAGGGCTCAGTTAGCTTTAGCTGTAACAATGCATACTCCTGTCATCCCAGTGACCGTATGACCACAAATTGACATTGGTTCAAAGTCCCCAATAATGAAATTAACTCAAAACAGGGGTGGCACGGTGGTGTAGTGGTTAGCGCTGTTGCCTCACAGCAAGAAGGTCTGGGTTCGTGGCCGGTGAGGGCCTTTCTGTGCGGAGTTTGCATGTTGTCCGCGTGGGTTTCCTCCGGGTGCTCCAGTTTCCCCCACAGTCCAAAGACATGCAGGTTAGGTTAACTGGTGACTCTAAGGCTACATCCACACGGCAATGAGATTTTATTAAAAAAAAATCACGTCCACATGGGCAACGGATCAGTAAAATATCAGGTACATATGGCAACGCAACGCTTGCTGAAAACGATGCAATACACATGCCACACCTCTAGGGGCGCTGTAAGATGGTCCCATCGGAGACACCAGAACAATAGAAGAAGTAGACGCATGCGCATAAACCCCTTCTTCTACCCGATGTGAAGCACTGTCAGGAACAAACACACAACAAGAAGATGGCTGCGACTACGCGAGGAAATCTTGCCTTCTGTGTGTACAAATTAGTTTTATTAGTGTGCATAGTTTTATATAACTTAATTTTCTTATTGTGTGTGAACATTTTGAAAAGCATTTTTATATAATTTATATAACTTTTTATATTGTGTGTGAACATTTTGAAAAGCAGTCTTATCCAATAAAAAAAGAAATTCAAGAAATGGTTCAGTTACTTGTTTATTTAAAAGAAAAGCTGTATACAAAAGTGAATGCAATGCAGTGGTTCATACAAAACAGCGAGAGTGCTGCTTGTTCTAGTCATGTGTTTGTGACGTCATCATAAACAAATCCATTCTACTCATCCAGACGACTTCGCAATGGCGCCGTTACCAGATTTTTCCACTCTGGAACCCGTTCTCAAAAAATATCATTGTGGGGCACCCAAAACGCCGGCGCCGTGTGGACGCCAGGCCGAAATGATAAACAGTTTTATCAGATTCACCTGAATCCATTGCCGTGTGGACAGGGCCTAAATTGACCATAGGTGTGAACGTGAATGGTTGTCTGTGTCTATGAGTCAGCCCTGTGATGACCTGGCGACTTGTCCAGGGTGAACCCCGCCTTTTGCCTGTAGTCAGCTGGGATAGGCTCCAGCTTGCCTGCGACCCTGTAGAAGGATAAAGCGGCTACAGATAATGAGATGAGATGAGATGAGATAATGAGATGAGATGAACTCAGAACAGAGCTGCAAAAACTAAAGCATTCAAAGTCACGGAATGCATGTAGTGACGTCAAATGGCTCACACACCAAGTTGCTGGCCTCCAGTGGGAAGTTTAGCCACTCCCCATGTCTGGCTTGTTTGGTGGACATGTACACCTGCTCCAGTATGCATCATTCAGGCCAGGTCATCTGTTGTCCCTTTTTCTTCCTTTACATAACCATCCTAATCAACCGTACCACACTTCCCCTTCATGGAGGGTTCACTTACAGTTCCCCTTAGGTCAGGGAACCAGCTAGAATCTGGCAATGAGGAACAGCTATCAACTCCACCTTCCCAGTTGGTCAACTGCAATACTGTTGACACTAACACTGACCACTCACTAAAGTGTGCCCTTTGAATGGTCCTCACAAATGGATGAAGTCCTCTACATGAAACATGCCTTCACTGCCTATTTTAGCTTTTCCAGATCAATCTATCCTGTTCCTGCTGTACACAGAGGCCTCTCTGCATGCCATCAGGAGTGTCCTATCCCAAAAGATAGCATATGCCACTAAGGTGGGGTTTACATTAGACCGTATCAGCGGATCATCAGATTAACGTTTTTAAAAACGATTAGCGTGCACACAGCAACGCCAATACACGATTCGCGTGCACACAGCAACGCCAGTACACGGATATGCTAATCACATGACTAATTTGGCACCTAAGTTGAAATGTGTCAGTGCGGCTCATCGCTTCCTCCTCAGCGGCTGCGCTCCAAATCACTCCGCCCTGAACAGCGAGTGCCCTCTGGAGGGTGCGCACTCCGGCCCTGCGCAGCTCACAGAGCACGCGAGTGACGCGCACTAGCAGTGATTCGGGACTGAGCCGCTGTGCGCAAGTCACTCACCACTTGCAAGTGGAAGGATGGCAAGCCTAAAGACAATCATAACTACACAATGGGCAGTATTTGCATCAGTATTTGCAGTATTTTCATACTTTTATACTCTTTAATGAAAGGTGATACAAGGCGGAAGTCCGCGCCGTTTTTCAGCAGTCGCGTCACATGACCAACACCAGCGAATCAGGAAGGTGGATGTCACAGTGACGTTGTCCAATGACGACGCCAGCTAGAGCTCAGCACAGCGTATCCGCGTATTCTCAATGTTTACACAGCACCGGACCAGACATGATCTGGATTGAATACGTGGACCCTGGCGGATTCCCGTTTCCCAGCGTTTCCAGGCGTTTTAATGTAAACGGACAGTGCATCCACGAAGAAAACGAGACAGATATGGTCTAATGTAAACTTGGCCTAATGCACTCACAGTTTCAAAAAGGAAATGGTTGATATTTGACTATGAATTGTTTGCCGTTGTCTGGTCTGCCAATCACTTTTCGCCACTGCTTGGCTCTCCGTCCTTTCACCATCATTACAGACTACAAACCTGTAATGGGTCTCAAAAAGCTCCTACTGAATGAAGACCCAGCTGGAAGGTGTGCACATTGGGCAGTTAAACTGGACCATCACAATTAAATGGCCAATCACTGGGACAAGACTAACATCTCATAAGCCCATCACAACAACAGTTGCAATTCAAATGAATTGTGTTCCACACATACACACACCACCTCAACACACCCCCAGACACCTCCAATTCATGCAAAACATCCACACATTCAGTACATGAGACCTGTTCATTCAACAGAGGAAGGATCCTGACCTTACACACATTTGACTGGCTACAACATGGCAGCTGGCCACCACTTTGGAACATCAAAATTATCATCCCTTTCTTCATAAGCTATGGTCTCAGTTTCCCAAACAAAGGTCTCTGATATACAGTGGTGCTTGAAAGTTTGTGAACCATTTATCCATCCATCCATTATCTGTAGCTACTTATCCTGTTCTACAGGGTCACAGGCAAGCTGGAGCCTATCCCAGTTGGCTATGGGCGAGAGGCGGGGTACACCCTGGACAACTCACCAGGTTATTGCAGGGCTGACACAGAGACAAACAACCATTCACACCTACAGTCAATTTAGAGCCACCAATTAACCTAACCTGCATGTCTTTGGACTGTGGGGGAAACCGGAGCACCCGGAGGAAACCTACGCAAATACAGGGAGAACTTGCAAACTCCACACAGAAAGGCCCTCGCCAGCCGCTGGGCTTGAACCCAGGACCTTCTTGCTGTGAGGCGACAGTGCTAACCACTACACCACCATTTAGAATGTTCTATATTTCTGCATAAATATGACCTAAAACATCATCAGATTTGCACATACTTCCTAAAAGTAGATAAAGAGAACCCAGTTAAACAAATGAGGCAAAAATATTATACTTGGTCATTTATTTATTGAGGAAAATGATCCAATATTACATATCTGTGAGTGGCAAAAGTATGTGAACCTTTGCTTTCAGTATCTGGTGTGACCCCCTTGTGCAGCAATAACTGCAACTAAACGTTTGCGGTAACTGTTGATCAGTCCTGCACACCGGCTTGGAGGAATTTTAGCCCGTTCCTCCATACAGAACAGCTTCAACTCTGGGATGTTGGTGGGTTTCCTCACATGAACTGCTCGCTTCAGGTCCTTCCACAACATTTCCATTGGATTAAGGTCAGGACTTTGACTTGGCCATTCCAAAACATTAACTTTATTCTTCTTTAACCATTCTTTGGTAGAATGACTTGTGTGCTTAGGGTCGTTGTCTTGCCGCATGACCCACCTTCTCTTGAGATTCAGTTCATGGACAGATGTCCTGACATTTTCCTTTAAAATTCACTGGTATAATTCAGAATTCATTGTTCCATCAATGATGGCAAGCCGTCCTGGCCCAGATGCAGCAAAACAGGCCCAAACCATGATACTACCACCACCATGTTTCACAGATGGGATAAGGTTCTTATGCTGGAATGCAGTGTTTTCCTTTTTCCAAACATAATGCTTCTCGTTTAAACCAAAAAGTTCTATTTTGGTCTCATCCGTCCACAAAACATTTTTCCAATAGCCTTCTGGCTTGTCCACGTGATCTTTATCAAACTACAGATGAGCAGCAATGTTGTTTTTGGAGAGCAGTGGCTTTCTGCTTGCAACCCTGCCATGCACTCCATTGTTGTTGAGTGTTCTCCTGATGGTGGACTCATGAACATTAACATTAGCCAATGTGAGAGAGGCCTTCAGTTGCTTAGAAGTTACCCTGGGGTCCTTTGTGACCTCACCGACTATTACACGCCTTGCTCTTGGAGTGATCTTTGTTGGTCGCCCACTCCTGGGGAGGGTAACAATGGTCTTGAATTTCCTCCATTTGTACACAATCTGTCTGACTGTTGATTGGTGGAGTCCAAACTCTTTAGAGATGGTTTTATAACCTTTTCCAGCCTGATGAGCATCAACAACGCTTTTTCTGAGGTCCTCAGAAATCTCCTTTGTTCGTGCCATGATACACTTCCACAAACATGTGTTGTGAAGATCAGACTTTGATAGATCCCTGTTCTTTAAATAAAATAGGGTGCCCACTCGCACCTGATTGTTATCCCATTGATTGAAAACACCTGACTCTAATTTCACCTTCAAACTAACTGCTAATCCTAGAGGTTCACATACTTTTGCCACTCACAGATATGTAATATTGGATCATTTTCCTCAGTAAATAAATGCCCAAGTATAATATTTTTGTCTCATTTGTTTAACTGGGTTCTCTTTATCTACTTTTAGGACTTGTGTGAAAATCTGATGATGCTTTAGGTCATATTTATGCAGAAATATAGAAAATTCTAAAGGGTTCACAAACTTTCAAGCACCACTGTATACTGGTGCATCACCTGTCTTCTTATGATGCCTTTTAGCAAGACGTTATCCCCAAGCCACGCATTCCACAGGTGCTGCATTATTTACACGGTCACCCTGCGGGACATTACGGTCTGACTAATACTATGGACAGGGCGATACAAGCTTTCTACTGGCCTTGCATGTCATCAGACATTCCCCAACACTGTCTCCAACTTGGTCCCTAATTTGACCTCAGCAGCCATCTCAAATAGTGTCTATTTAGCAGCTTTCAGGTTCAAGGATACCATGAACTGGCCTAGTGGTTAGCGTATCCACCTCTTGATCAGGAGATCGGGAGTTCTACTCGTGGTTGGGTCAGACCAAAGACTATCATAAAAATGGTACCTACTGCCATCTGGCAAGGCATGCTACAATACAGATGTGAGTGGGGAGTCAAACTCTCATGGTTACCGGAGGACAAGCCTCCCACCATAACCCTATAACAGGTGAGAGGCCGAGGACTATAGAAGCGGAGATCGGCACTGCCCAATGCGCCTTAAGGGCCTGGTTAGTACTGGGACAGGAGACTGCCTGGGAAGACCAGGTCCTGGCATGAGAGGGACTTTGGCTTGACTTCAGGTTCAAGGCTCTGGACCATCAGCAGATGAATGATGATTGCCATCTCAGCTAAGACCCTTATGAGGCAGGTGATTTTGTCCTGGTGGATGACCTGGCTGAGCTCACACTATAGTGGATTGGATCTTATGAAATGCTAGACCCTGTCACCCCTGTGGATCAACTGTTCCCTGTTGATTTCCAGGTGTGACCTGTCATTCCCATTGAATAAGCCCAAAGTCCTTCATTACAATCACCTTAAGTCTTTCTTTCCCAGGCCTCATGGCCCAATTACACAAACCCTGCAAAATAAATCATCCTGTTTACTCCAGGACCCTGGCATCCCCTGTGTGTGTGGCCCAAATTACCCATGGCTCCACAGCATCCCTGTGCCCTTTTAGTTCCATCGGCCATACACTTACCTCCCTGTCCACCACCTTCCAGTGCTTCCATAGTCACCTTCCTTGCAAAACCTCTCTTGCTGCACATGCTGAGTGCCCATGCACGTCTTTGTCTTTATTGAAGAAACCCTTTTTTTGTACTAATTGGAACGCTGATTATTCTGAAAACTGTTGATTAAATCTGTTGCCAGCGTCACAGTACTGTGAGTTGGCCTAGTGGTTAGCATGTGCGCCTCTCGATCAGGAGATCGCGAGTTCTACTCGTGATCAGGTCATACCAGAGACCATCATAAAAATGGTACTTACTGCCATCTGGCAAGGCACGCTGCAATACAGATGCAAGTGGGGAATCAAACTCTAGCGGTTACTAGAGGACCAGCCCCTCATTGTAACCCTAGCTGTGTAATAGGCGAGAGGCCGAGGGCTATAGACTGGAGATTGGTGCTGCCCAATGTGCCTTAAGGGCCTGGTTAGTACTTGGATGGGAGACTGCTTGGGAAGACCAGGTCCTGGCACAGGAAGGACTTTGAGTGTCACAGTACAAACGAGAAATAAGGATATTTATTTTATGGTGAGGAAGTAAATGTAAACACAAAAATGATCTAAGTTGCATTTTGTTTTCGTGATGATTATTAACTATAATTCTTGTATAATTCTCACCTAGCTACCATTAGCTGTGAAGAACAGTTAATTGAACATTTCAATATAACTTAAAATCCTCAAATAATTCCTGTCAGATTAGATCATATTAGTGAAGTAATTCATATTATGATTGTGATATTGTTATCATGAAATAACATTTTAAACAGGTCAGGATATCATCCCCCTAGCTAGCATTAGCAGTAAAGACGAGCTAACTGAACACTTGTATCAGAAATCCTATCAGATTATTTTCATAGCCAACTAGCTTTAGCAGTGGAATTGTTTTGTCAGAAAACTTATTTTGTCAGAAATCCTGTCAGTTTAGCTCATAACAGCCAACTAGCTAGCATTAGCAGTGGATATTAAAAACGTCCGACTTAAAATCCTTTCAGAAATCACGTCATATGTAGCTGATGTTAGCCAGCTAGCTAAAATTGTCCATGAAGTTCAGCTAAACCATTTGATATGATTTAAAATTCTCTCAGAAGTTGTAACTCCTGTTAGCTAACTAGCTATGATTAGCCGTGAAGATCGGCTAAATGACTATGTAATATGATTTATATGTAATAAATCTTCTCAGAAATAAATTTTGCTCATGTTTTGGTATTATGTACTGTGGTACACGCAGATGAATACAGAGCTGAAGCGAGCCATACAAACACGACTTCAGCTGCAGGAGCTGGTTTAGCTGATGTCGCCACTTTAGCTTAGGCCTGCTTCATTAGCATTAGTGCAGGACAGGGTGTGTGTGTGTGTGTGTGTGTGTGTGTGTGTGTGTGTGTGTGTGTGTGTGGTCGTTTTTTTGAGCACAGTGAGGCATGCAGTGCGTAGGAGTGAGAGAAATAAGAGAGAGAGAGAGAGAGAGAGAGAGAATGCAGAGGAGGTTGTGAAGCACGACAGGTGTCTCCTTAAGAAAAGAGTGTTATCATGAAACGCTCTTCTATACAACAGAACACAGGAAATGAGTCTGCATTGGGGTTTTCTGTCCACCTGCTTTTATGCTAATGTTGAATTTTTTGTCACAAAAACTCATTAATTATGCCAGATATTCTGAAAAATAGAGCAAGCGTCTACTTTATACTGCAGGTTCCTCCTCACAAGCTCGAGCTAGCTGTAGTTTAGTAACAGATTACTCGTACAAACTTCACTGAGGTCAAGTGAATCGGTCTTTGGGAACAATGACGATCAGTGATTGGTCTTTGGGAGGTTTGGTTTTGAGAATATTGCTGATAATAAGGGCAGAGAGGACACAAGGCAATGGATAACAAGATTTAACAGTGAGTACTGTGATCGTCTCTGAAGAACCCGTCTTTTTCTTCTGGACAGAAAAGAATCCTGCTGAAACTGCTGATGGGAAACGTCCTGAAAACGCCAGTGAATAGTTAGTCTCAATCAGCCCATGTTTGAAAATGTGTGTGGATTTACAGACTCCCACTCAAGGGGGAGGTTGGGCCTCCTGGGGGAGGTGGGCGGCCCACCTCCGATTAGAGGGCGTTAACATTCTTATTTCAGGGATGTGATTTGGGTTGGTGAAATTATCTGAAAATTTTAGCCGGGGGTCTGGGGGCCATAGGCCCCCAGCTGGTCCAGGGCAGCGCCCTGGTGGGGGGACAAGGGGGGTGAAGCCCCCCGAAGCTCCTGGGTTTGGGGGTTTTCTGACTTAAAAATTGTACTAAAATGGCAAGCAAACACACAAGAAAAAACTTGTCATGATTAACAAATTCAAGCCAATTTAATGGTCAACATGCAACTCTGAGCCCCTATAGTAAATTCAATGATTCTTAACTGAGAAAAAGCCAAAACATGAAACCTAAAAATGTCATTCTAAATTAAATCATCTGCATTAGAATAAATAGGAAATTGTATAAGGAAAAACAAAATTTATACTTTCAATTACTGTAGAAGTTGAACATACCTAAATGTGCCTTTTCAAACAAACATGATGCAACATAAGAATTCATCCACCATTATTTATTAAACTCTATTGCTCCTGGTAGTCTCCCGGTTTGCTTCTTATGTATGGCAACTTCTAATATTTGATTAAGTTACTGCACACCCCGTTTAGACAGGGTAACAGGATTGACACAAAAAATTAGTCATGCATAGACTACTTACCAAAACTGAAATTTTTAAGTAAATATTCTCAGATTCAGTTCATTCTGCCATCCATATAAAAGGTGAGAATATGTAGATCCTTGGCAACAAATAATTTCAATAATAGCTTTTGGGAGCATTTATTTTTGTTATGTGATTAATCACGGTAACAGAACTGACACAAACCTCTGGGACAGGTACAAAAATTAACAAAACATCGAAAAAATATCTTTTCTTAATGGCATTTTCAATTTGTGACATGATATGTCCATTGTGGTTTCCACAGTCTTGTCGTTGAACGTGAAAAAGTTTCAATTCCACCTTTGTCCAACATTAAGAATCATGTCTGAAAAAAAGTCTCTTTTCAGTGGAACAGCCATTTTTGCTCATTTTCGACCCTAAAATTTGCTACAAAATGCACATTTATGAACCAAAGTAGTCAAATTTTGAAATGCAAGGTAGAACTGATAATGTTTTATCATATGAGACCATAAAAAGGTTTTAGAAATCTCAAAATGTAAACAAAACACGTCCGGACAAAAAAAAAAAAACGTTTTCTGTGAAATTGACTCATATACAGAACTGTACAGTGTTCACTCACTTGAGGATTTTCATATGCAAGAATAAAAATCACTTTTTCACCAAACAACATTCACAAAAAATGTGTTTGCAATTAATTGGGCTCCACTGTTTTTATCATTTCAACCGCGCATCAGACCCTCGGCCAACTGAAAATGTCTTTCATGCACTTTTCTCCCTCATGAGAATTTTGAAAAGTTGGCAAGTATGTATTATTTGCACTAACATTTTAATATTGAATAAACAAATCAAAATTGTGTATAATTACCTTACATCCACGCTGTGGGAAAAGTTTTGAGCGAAAATTAAAACTAACTTCGAGTGAAAAAGGTGAAATAATCTGTAATGAAGTTGGCAGAGACTTTGAGGTAAAGTGAGAGGAGGCGGGAGGGGGGAGGGGTCAAGCATCACTGCCGCCTCACAGACTCACTTTCCCGGGTTAAACTCCCACCACTCCCCCTCGCTCTACACCGCTCCCCCTCTCTCTACACCACTCCCCCGCTCTCTACACCACTCCCCCGCTCTCTACACCACTCCCCCTCTCTCTACACCACTCCCCCGCTCTCTACACCACTCCCCCGCTCTCTACACCACTCCCCCTCTCTCTACACCGCTCCCCCGCTCTCTACACCACTCCCCCGCTCTCTACACCACTCCCCCGCTCTCTACACCACTCCCCCTCTCTCTACACCACTCCCCACCACTCCCCCTCTCTCTACACCACTCCCCCGCTCTCTACACCACTCCCCCGCTCTCTACACCACTCCCCCTCTCTCTACACCACTCCCCCGCTCTCTACACCGCTCCCCCTATCTCTACACCGCTCCCCCTCTCTCTACACCGCTCCCCCTCTCTCTACACCACTCCCCCTCTCTCTACACCACTCCCCCTCTCTCTACACCGCTCCCCCTCTCTCTACACCGCTCCCCCTCTCTCTACACCGCTCCCCCTCTCTCTACACCACTCCCCACCACTCCCCCTCTCTCTACACCACTCCCCCTCTCTCTACACCACTCCCCCTCTCTCTACACTGCTCCCCCTCTCTCTACACCACTCCCCCTCTCTCTACACCACTTCCCCTCTCTCTACACCACTCCCCACCACTCCCCCTCTCTCTACACCACTCCCCCTCTCTCTACACCACTCCCCCTCTCTCTACACTGCTCCCCCTCTCTCTACACCGCTCCCCCTCTCTCTACACCGCTCCCCCTCTCTCTACACCGCTCCCCACCACTCCCCCTCTCTCTACACCACTCCCCCTCTCTCTACACTGCTCCCCCTCTCTCTACACCACTCCCCCTCTCTCTACACCACTTCCCCTCTCTCTACACCACTCCCCACCACTCCCCCTCTCTCTACACCACTCCCCCTCTCTCTACACCACTCCCCCTCTCTCTACACCACTCCCCCTCTCTCTACACTGCTCCCCCTCTCTCTACACCACTCCCCCTCTCTCTACACCACTCCCCCTCTCTCTACACCACTCCCCACCACTCCCCCTCTCTCTACACCACTCCCCCTCTCTCTACACCACTCCCCACCACTCCCCCTCTCTCTACACCGCTCCCCCTCTCTCTACACCGCTCCCCCTCTCTCTACACCACTCCCCCTCTCTCTACACCACTCCCCCTCTCTCTACACCACTCCCCCGCTCTCTACACCGCTCCCCCTCTCTCTACACCACTCCCCCTCTCTCTACATCTCTCTACACCGCTCCCCCTCTCTCTACACCACTCCCCCTCTCTCTACACCACTCCCCCGCTCTCTACACCGCTCCCCCTCTCTCTACACCACTCCCCCTCTCTCTAGCTTTTGTTTTGTTTTCACTGAGTAACCATTTTGATTTGTAAACTAGAGCCGTGATTTAAACTGCTGTTTCTTCGGACGTAACTAAAACAAACTGAAATAAAAACCGCCCCTTCTTTTCTCCTCAGAAGGTTTAGCCTCCGATGCTAATCTTTTCACCACAGCTTTCATAGCATGCGCATGCTCATCCAGGAAGCAACAGATGGCGCAAGGCCCCGTTGCCACGGCAACCTTTGTCACCCCGCGAAAACACACCCAACTGTCGCACGTGCAGTGACGCCATCACCACTCACAGGTTTATTATGGGGAAAGAAATGAGCTGGGTTGTTTTTTTCTTCTTCCCCATGTTTATTTACTTTAAAAACACACACACACACACACACACACACACACACACACACACACACACACACACCAAACTGATGATCAGGTGCATCTTTACGCTCGATCACGGAGGCTGCCATCTTTCAACTGTGTTTGAAGCGAGCTTACGTACAGCTATCTAACAAGCGCGTTCATTGGTTGTTACAGAGTGATGGGCCAATCACGTACCTCGTTTCATCTCAATGACGGAATTACTGAAAGTCGGAACGAATAGGATATGAATGCGGATTTTTGAGCGAAAAATCTGAATTTTTTTTTTCAAATTGAGGTGAAAAAAGCGGAATTCCGCGAATTCGCGGAAAAATCACATCCCTGTTATTTATTTGTTTGTTTGTTTATTCAATAAAGCATTTCACAACTTAGATTAGTACCAATCGATTGATTCTACGTCAGCATCAGCCTTGCAAGGTTCAGGATTATTTTACCCAGTAGATGGTGTTTTGATCCATTTTCAACCCATAAAATTCTGATAAAAAAAAAAAGAAGGTAATTTTGTTAATATTAACACCAGCACTCCTGTGATGACCTGGCGACTTGTCCAGGGTGAACCCCGCCTTTCACCCGTAGTCAGCTGGGATAGGATCCAGCTCGCCTGCGACCCTGTAGAACAGGATAAAGCGGCTACAGATAATGAGATGAATGAAAAAATACTCCAGAAAAGAAAAAAAAATGGCGCCCCCTTGTTGAGTTGAGTTCTACTTTGCTATGTTTTGGTCAATAGAAAGCTACTTTTGCCATCTAGTGGTCAAATATAAACAGTGCACTGGCTTTAACTTAGAAAATACAAATAATACAAACATTATTCTCAGAGGTCCACATTTTACTGAGTTTGTTTTTAAGCAGGGCCTACTCTCTAATTTTAGAAAATTTATTTAAACATTCAAATCCCAGATTGATTCAATTTAAAAGTGTTAATATACACAAACATATACACACACAGTACCAATCAAAAGTTTGTGCACCCCTTCGAATTGAATGTTTTTCTTGATTTTTATGAATGAAGTCACTTCCTGTCTTAAAGTAATGATGGATGTTGTTTCTCTTTACTTAGTTGTTCGGTGCTTGATATAATATGGATTACTACAGATGTGGAATAGGGCTATTTACTGTGTTTTTTTTTTATTTACTACTTACTGTTTGATCTCAAACACATTAAGAAGAATAGTACAAACATCAATGTGTTTCATATTTGAATAGTTGCATTAAAACTAATAAATAAATACATAGATAAATAAATACTGTACTGAGGGGGTACACATCTATCTATCTATCTATCTATCTATCTATCTATCTATCTATCTATCTATCTATCTATTTAAAGTGGTATCGTTCTGTAAAAGGTTTAATACAGTAAACTACAGTGAATTTTGTTCTAGGTGTGTGTGTGTGTGTGTGTGTGTGTGTGTGTGTGAGAATGAGCCATGGTAATTTAAAATATTGTCTTTTCACAATTATTGGAAATAGGTGAGTCCATAATGCTCACAAAATAAAAAAGTCAGTCTCAGCATAAATATTTAATTACTGATTATTTTTAAGTCAGAAACACACTGTTTATTTTAAAGATACAGCGCCATCATGTGGACACCCCCCCACTGCACGCACACACACACACACACACACACACACACACACACACGGGTTTAAATTGTCGATTGATTTCAAAATAAAATTCAGTCAAGTAAATTGTGTAAAAAGTGTTTCATTACAGTTATAAACGTGTGTGATTTAAAAACAATTTCTAAAAGGTTTTTAAAATTAGATTATATATGAAGTTAGCGAATCAAAATATTATACAGTATACTATACATTATGAAGTATGATATATACATTGTTGAATTTAATTTTGTATTTTACACCATACTACAGTTTTACATTTATCATACTGTACAAAGCATACCACCATATAACTCAGACTAGATATAATTATAATTATATACAGTACTATTATAGACTTTTATTGTTCTAATATTTTATATTTATTTTCTTTTTTTGTTGTTCTTGTTTAATATACATTAAAGACTATTTTTTTATTTAGACTATATATCAAGTTAGTTACATGCTGTAAATATTCTGTGCTTCATATTATGTAGTATTGTATAGTTTTAGAGTTTTATACCCTCCCCGGCCACTTTAATAGGAACATGTTGTTGGTTCTAAGATCCCTGTTCTTGGCTGCAGGAGTGGAACCCGGTGTGTTCTTCTGTCTGCTGTTGCATGCTGAGATGCTTTTCTGCTCACCACGGTTGTAAAGAGTGATTATATGAGTTACTATATCTTTCCAATCTGTCCATTTCCCTCTGACCCTCTCTTATCAACAAGGTGTTTGTTTCCACCCACAGAACTGTCGCTCACTCACTCAGTGTTTTTTGTTTTTCGCACCATTCTCTGCAAAGACTGTTGTGTGTGAAAACCCCAGGAAGGAGATCAGCAGTTTCTGAAATACTCAAATCAAAAATACTCATCTGGCTCAAATCAACACCCTGAAATCAACACAGTGAAAGAAAGAAAGAAAGAAAGAAAGTCACACTTCACTTTGAGATCACAATGTTCCCCATTCTGATGTTTTGAACATTGTGAACATTAACTGAAGCTTGTATCTGTGGGATTTGATGCATGGTGCTGCTGTGGAGGGATCGGCTGATTACAGAACTGCAGAAAACAAACAGCAGGTGGATGTACAGTATGGGTGTTCCTAATAAAGTGGCCAGTCATCTAGTTCTTTATATTTACTATATATATAAAACTATAGTTTGGACTGTATATATAGCACTTATTTTTTTATAATAGCTGCATAAAGTAGCTTTTTATCCCTTAAAAACTTTTAATACATTTAGTTAAAAATTCAAAATTTTATGTCATATATTATTATACATTATATATTATATATTTATGATGCAATTTAGTTATTTGTATTGTACACCATAATATAGTTTTGTATTTACTCTCCTATACATGTGCTATATATTGGGCGAGAGAGAGAGAGCACTATATATTATTTATTGTATTTATTTTATTTTATTTATTTGTTGCTTTTTTGTTTTGTATACCTTTAAGACTTTTTAATATGTATCGGCCTTTGATGTATTATATTTCATATTTGAGGTATGAATTTACTCTCGATGACTAAAAAAGCCTGAGAGAGCCAATCAAAAGCTGAGCAGCTGCTCAAAGGGCGTTTTTAACCAATCAGAGCCGCAGCAGGGTGTTACTGACAGGCAGAGTGACCAATAGGAGTAGAGTAGGCGGAGCTTGTGTGCCAGAGTGCTGGGCTTGGAGAGAGACGTTGCTGCCTTTTAGTCGACTTCCCGACGGGATAAAAAGATCCGAGGAGCTGCACTGTGAGTTTGTTCGGCCGGTTTTGGATGAGAATCTCATGGAGAAGGCGAGGATGAGCGGCCCGTGCGCGCTGAAGCCCTCAGTGAAGGAGTCCCGGGCGGAATCCGTGGCCTGCGGTGCAGCTGTGAGAGCGCAGTGAGGGCTGGAGCTGACTGGGATGGGGTTGTTTATGGGTTCGAGTCCATCACTGGCTGCACGGCGTGGAGGAAAAACTGCGGTTTGAAGGAGAAGAAAAGCAGGACTGAGATCTCGTGAGGGCTTCAGAGCTTCTCTGAGCAGGACTTGGTGTGTTAAAGCTGAGCAGGAGCTCAGTGGATGGTGGAAAGAGTCTGGTCTGGACACACACAGTCCTTCCTTCCTTCCTTCCTTCCTTCCTTCCACATTTCCACTTCTTCCCTTCGTTTTCAGGAGTTATAAAATAATGCACCCCTTTGTGCATAAAATCAGGAGGAAACAGTGCTGTTATTCTCCACCCTTCCCGGTGTCGAGATGTTGAGAAGTTCCTGAAGGTTGATGAAGGAGTTTGGTGGGTTCGGTGGATTCGGTTCTCCCAGAGTTTCTTTCCAAAAAACGGTTCAAAATGGTGGAGAATAGATGTTGCCTGAAGAGAGAAGGGGTGTACCGGTGGTTCTCGGGCCTGAGCTCGGCTCAGAGGGCCGAGTTCCTGTGCGGACTCTTGGATCTGTGCGTTCCGGTGGAGTTGCGCTTCCTCGGGTCCTGCTTGGAGGACTTGGCTCGTAAGGACTACCACTCTCTGAGAGACGCCGAGATCAAAGCCAACAACCCAGCCGACCTGGCTCTCCTGGCCAACATGACGGACGAGGTGGTACGCAGCAAGCTTCTCGTCTCGCTGGCGCTGCTCGGCTCAGACAACCGCGCGGCAGCAGGTGTGCTCTTCCGGACGCTCACGCACGTCGACACCATCATCCACGATTACGGGCTGCGGCTGAGTGACGGGCGGACCGGTGAACAGTTCCTGCTGCTTTTCACCATGGCCGCCAATCACCCAGCCTTCAGCTTCCACCAGAAGCAGGTGCTGAGACAGCAGCTCGCACAGATCCAGGAGATCCTGCAGTCCAACGGGTCCGACACGGCGCACGGAGGAAACACCGGCTCACCTGCTGTTCTGACTTCAGTGCCCACATACATCAGCGCACCTGCACCTACACATCTTACCTGCTGCACCAAGGTAGCTGAGATACTGGAACCAAACTGTGCTGGATTCTGGTGTTCCAGGACCAGGACTTCGCTGTTTATCCCAAATAATCCTGGATCCAGCACAGTCTGGTCATTTGGTCATTCTCCTGCTCTCACACGCCGACTAAACACGATCATGATCCATGTTATCCACAGCTGGGCCAAGTTTTATTAGATCAAACATTTATTTTTACTTTGAGGTTGTAGAAATCTCAAAGCTTCAATTAACACACCGTCATCCATCTGGATGTTTGATTTTTTTTTATTATTATTATTATTATTATTATTATGACCGCTTCAGTGACGAATAAACCACTTGGTGTTGTGCTGTTATGGGGAAATAATCAATAAAGTTGGTTAATAAAGTTCCTCTTATTCGGCTGCAATTTGCCAACGGTTACCATTTTATGTTTGTTTACTTTCAAAATTAG
Organism: Neoarius graeffei; assembly: GCF_027579695.1. Taxonomy (NCBI): domain Eukaryota; kingdom Metazoa; phylum Chordata; class Actinopteri; order Siluriformes; family Ariidae; genus Neoarius; species Neoarius graeffei. The sequence goes on from NC_083576.1 coordinate 91,309,491, forward strand.
TTCCTGTTCTGACTTGCGTTATAGCAGCTGCAAACAGTCGTAGCTTCACAAATGTCTCTTTTGCCTCTCTTTCGAAGTTAATAATAATAAAAATAGTGCTAACACTGGAGATTCCTTTAAATAAATAAATATCGTCTGCTGTAGACGTCCCTATGTGCGAGCTGTTACCATAGAAACGATAACGCATTAGAACGAGCGCATTATTCTAAAACTGTGCTACCGTCAGAGCCGCTGACCAATCAGATCCCGTATTTCTGAGGACGACTCCACTGAACGTATTTCTCTCGCTCTCATGTGGTCCGAGACGTCGTTTAACGGTTTTAACTTTAATCCCATGACTTGCACTTAATGCTTAACCATGACTGTGTTATAAGCGAGCTATACTTTACTCCTGCTGGAGCTGGAGTCACTGTTTAACTCTCGCCAACAAGAACGGAACATAAAGTCGTCCTCGTCTGACCCCAGCTGTGTGTCGCAGCAGAACCGCATGCAGTCCATGTTTGAGTTTTACTTACAGGATGCGATTATTCAATCCAGCTTTGGCCTGAAAAACACAGTGTAAGAGACGCGCACACACTCGGCCATGAGGAATTTATTTATCTCGAAGGAAACGGACATCTTTCCAAACATAACGTCTTCGAGTAAATGGAACATGGTGGAGGTTTGCGAAAACCATACGTCCGTTTGTGCCACGTGAACATTCCGGATTAAACATGAACAATTTGAGAATGATTTAAAGAACGTGTGTGTGTGTGTGTGTGTTACTGATGTGTACTTTAATGATTTGAGGTCTGTAGTCAAAGTCTTTCTCAGATAAACTCCTCGCTTAGGAACGTTAAAGATTTGCAGCACTGACGCGAGTCTCGAAGCGACTCGGGACTCAGATTAGTGCAATCTAATACCGTTTATGTCGTGTGTGTGTACAAATTTAAATCTAATGAAGTTTCAGAAACCTTCAGGTGTGATCAGGGGACGTTCCTAATTCCCTGCTGAGGTCGATTAATTTCCTCAAACAGCACATCTGGAGACGTTTTATTCACTTTATCCTTTTGTTATTCCACTGCAGTTCACCACTAATTATATTAATTAAACAACAATACATCATACTTCATCCCTTTAACGATGAGGAACGTCCCGAAGATGTCAGAAATCTCGGACGATTAAACAGCGCTGAAACTGGAGACTCCTTCCGTAAATGTCGCCTCACACGTTTGCGTAAAACTCCACGGCGTCGCGATCAAACGACGCATTTCGACGTGTCCCAGATGTGTCACGTGACCTCATGCTCAACGTGTGCACATTCATTTACTCGTTTACTTTTAAACATGTGACATGGAGTCATAGTTCCGACGACATCATCAGTAAACGACGTTTGAAATGAGATTTTCTTAACTGTAAGTTTATGCAAATTAGACGTAACTTAGTCACGACAAAAACAGCATTATATTTTCCTGTTATGAGTCAGAACCGTGTACGAGACACAGCTTGCGATTTTTTATTTTTTTTTCTCTAAAATCAGTTATATTAACATAACACCGCCCCCTCATCATTAATATTCATTAATCAGACACTCTGTCTTAATTAATTTTCATGACCGGACTCAGCAGTCATTATACTCGCGTAATAAATGGTATGTGAGAAGAGGACTCCATCAGCTGTCACTCCATGGGTTGGTGACGATTTGGGGGCGTGGCCTGATTTACGTCTTTTACGATGTAGCTAAACCTTTGTTTTCAATTGTTGTGAATTTTCTAAGCATTGTTGCAACTTGTCCTAGTCTGAGACAGTAAAAAACAACAACAAAAAAAACACAAAGAAAATGAGACATCAGCAATTGAAATTTTTAAATATTTTATAATAAATAAATAAATAAATATTTATAAATCGCCTTTTGTCCAGTTAAAACGCAGCACAATGTGCATTAGAGTCGGAAAAAAAATGGAGAAATAAAGACATAACGAAATGGTGAAATGGGTAAATAATAAAAGTGTGATGAATATTAGGACCGACAGAACGAAGAAAACAAGTTTATTAAAAAAAACAAAACAAAATCGAATAAAAATGAATCTCCAGCAACAGATTTCATCTTTAATCACGTTTTAACTTGCAGCTCTGTTTGTTTTGGTCGTTTATTTTTATTAGGTATGAAGTTCCACATGGCCTGTGCTTCAACTGTTATGTACCGTGTGTGTGTGTGTGTGTGTGTGTGTGTGTGTGTGTGTGTGTGAGAAAGTTGAGCTTTCAGCAGTGGATCTGAGGTCATTTTGCCTGAGAGCTGTGTGTGCAAACGAGAGACAGCGGAAGGCCCCGTTACACCAGTCACGGCCGTAACATAAAACCAGAGTTTGTCGGGATACACACACACACACACACACACACACACACACACACACACACACAGTGTTTAAATATTTGTGTGTGTGTGTATGTGGGAGGGGAAAGTACCGGCTGCAGGCGGAGAAAAGATGGCTGTATTTAGGGTTTTGTTGGCTTTGGCTCATGTCGCGTTGGGCTCAGCACATTTCTGACGGCTGAAGTCAGCTCTGTGCGTGACACACACTCCGCTCTGATTCACCCTGAGAGTCAGACAACGGCATCAGACGAGAGCCAAACATCAACACAAACACACGGACCAGCCACGTCCACGAGTCACGCTGAATCTCACATCCCTGATGAACGCCGGTTTCTCCGAGGTTTCTCGCGTGAACACAGCTGTGTCTCGTTAACTCTGTCTTCATGCAGCACTCTGAGAGAGAAAATCATTTACAGCCTTCATGTTTCACCCCGCCGGAGTGTTCACGGAGTAATGCTCAGTCCATCGGCCTCACGCCACCTCGTTACCTTTTTACAGCAAACCATTTTGCATCGTAACAACGTCCTGTTACATCAATAAATAACGATATAAACCAGGCGAGCGTCTGCGAGCGCAGAGCAGCAGCAGTGAGCGCCGACTGAAGATTATAAATGTTCTTGAAGCTGCGTTAATAAACTGAAGCTCGTCTCGTGAGGAGAGTGGAGCGAGGACTGTAGGGGGGTCTCAGTGCTCAGTGCTCGCACCACTGAAGTGCTCTCTCGTGCAACAGTTTCTCTGATCTACACTTGTGAATATGTGTGTGTGAGAAATGCACTGCACGCTTGGTTAATGATCACGCTTGCTGATCCTGCTGTACACGACGCCCAGGTCAGCCGTCATCACGCTCTCTTACAGATCAAACACTCTGATTAAACACCAGAAGGAGGCTTTATCAGGTCACTTACAGGAAGACTGGATACGGTGGCTCTTTGGACAAGAACTGTGATCTGATTGGTTATAATGGTGTTTGGTGCAGGAACTGTGATCTGATTGGTTATGCTGGTGTTGACGCAGGAACTGTGAGCTGATTGGTTATGTTAGTGTTGGGGGCGGGAACTGTGAGCTGATTGGTTATGCTCGTGTTGGGGGCGGGAACTGTGATCTGATTGGTTACAGTGGTGTAGGGGCAGGAACTGTGATCTGATTGGTTATGTTAGTGTTGGGGGTGGGAACTGTGATCTGATTGGTTATGTTGGTGTTGGGGGCAGGAACTGTGACCTGATTGGTTACAGAGGTGTTGGGAGCAGGAACTGTGACCTGATTGGTTATGCTGGTGTTGGGGCAGGAACTGTGATCTGATTGGTTATGTTAGTGTTGGGGGTGGGAACTGTGATCTGATTGGTTATGTTGGTGTTGGGGGCGGGAACTGTGATTTGATTGGTTACAGAGGTGTTGGGAGCGGGAACTGTGACCTGATTGGTTATGCTGGTGTTGAGGCAGGAACTGTGACCTGATTGGTTACAGAGGTGTTGGGAGTGGGAACTGTGACCTGATTGGTTATGCTGGTGTTGGGGGTGGGAACTGTGAGCTGATTGGTTATGTTAGTGTTGGGGGCAGGAACTGTGAGCTGATTGGTTATGCTCGTGTTGGGGGCGGGAACTGTGACCTGATTGGTTATGCTGGTGTTGGGGCAGGAACTGTGAGCTGATTGGTTATGCTGGTGTTGGGGGCGGGAACTGTGACCTGATTGGTTATGCTGGTGTTGGGGGCGAGAACTGTGACCTGATGCTGGTGTTGGGGGCGGAAACTGTGATCTGATTGGTTATGTTGGGGGCGGGACCTGTGATCTGACTGGTTACAGAGGTGTTGGGGCGGGAACTGTGATCTGATTGGTTATGCTGGTGTTGGGGGCGGGAACTGTGATCTGATTGGTTATGTTGGTCATCAGATTACGGTTCACGGGCAGTGTTGCTAGATACTGCTGACGTTTTCCAGCCCAAAACATGTTCAAATCCGCCAAAATGCACTTAAAACCGCCCAATCTGGCAACACTGTTCACAGGCGGGAACCGTGATCTGATTGGTTGTGGTAGCTCTTTGAACAGGAATTGTGATCTGATTGGTTCCAGTGGCTGTGTTGGACATTGTGTTCTGTGGACAGCCATGTTTGATCATCTGATCATTTCTGCTGTGTTTTGGTGTAATGCCACCCTTATAGGCTCCGCCTCCCTTTCAAAAGTTTAAAGCTAAAATTGTAGCTCGTGTTTAGGCGGTGCAGCCCATGACATCTTGGTCATGCTTTTGCGTCTTTAAAGAACCTTGTTTGAGGGCACAGCCGTGGCTGTCTGTCTGGCCTGGGATTTGAGCTCTCAGTTTTCCGGTCATTAGCACAGAACCTTCACCGCTGAGGTCGAACCATCCCCGTTTTCCAGTTTCATTAAAGACATTGAGCTTAAAACAACATTTTATGATGGAAAATGAATATTTTTAGTGTTGTTAAACTTGTGAAAATGGAGCAGGAGGTTGTGGTTATGTTTTCCTCAGTTACACCTTTAACGGTGTTGGCGTTTATATTCGCTATAAAGAATGTTAAATGTGGCAGTTGGAAAAAAAGTAGTTTGGAGGCAAATATAAAAAGTTTAACCCCATAAGATATTAATCTTGGAGTTTCAGTGCAGAACTGAAGAACCAAACGTCTGAGCTCGAGCGTGTCTCCATGTTTAATTCCACAGCAAACATTTTATTGTTTCTCAAACTTTCTTTAAACTGAAAACGTTACACTGACAGTCACAGAGATTCCAGCCTAGAGAAACTCGCGTGTGTGTGTGTGTGTGTGTGTGTGTGTGGCAGTAGATTGTTGGAGGAACTCCTAATAGGTTTCAGAGCTTCAGAAGCCGCTTATCTTTCAGCTCACACCAACGAGGAACAGATTCGCAGTGGGGTTTATCACTCACAGATGGGAGGTTTATGAGCTGTGAGGAGCTGATCCCAGATCAGTGATCGTGTCGCTCCACTGAACCCACACAGCTGAAACAGCAAGCAGGAACAGGCCTCGGATCAGCTGGATAGACCAATCAGATTACAGATTCACACAACTTCATCCTGTCCTCCTGTTTCTGAGTTGAATCTGATTGGTTTTTACATCCGATCTGAACCCTGTTCTGGTTTCTTCATCTGATTCTGATTCTCTTCTCACTCTCTTTCTGGTTTTGGTTTGACTTGTCTGTAATGTTGAGTCATTTTTCTGTTCTAACTCTAATTCTAATCTGACTTTGATTTTAATATGACTTGGACTCCGATCTGTTTGGTCAATTCTTTTGATTCTGAGTCTGATTTGATTGATTTGGGGATAGATTAGGGATAAAATTAGCTCATGTTTAAAGTCATTTAAATTCTGTAAAGCTGCTTTGCGACAATGTCTATTGTTAAAAGCGCTATAAAAATAAACTTGACTTGATTTGGATCTTACTCTGATTCCAGTCTGACTCTGATTTCTATCTGTTTGGTCTATACTGCTGATTCTGAGTCTAATTTTACTGATTCCGATCTGACGCTGCTCTGGTCGGTCTATAACACCCTTTCTCAACCGGGGTGCCACGGTAACCCTGGGGTGCCGTCTGGCTTCGTTAGGGGTGCCGTCAAAAAATTATATATTCTAACATTTGAAATAAATAAAATGAATTAAAATTCCAAAAAACGATAGTTACACTAATGCAGGTCATCGCCGCCTCATGCATCATCAAAATTTGTCTCGCGGCCCCCTTTCCCATGTCACAATGTCACTGCCGGGGTCAGCGTGACTCCGTATATTTTAGATGGGGGTGCCTTGAGAATTTGCATAATACTTCTGAAGGGTGCCGTGACTGAAAAAAGGTTGAGAAACGCTGCTCTATAATACTGATCTGAACCCTATTTTTATTCTGAGTCCGATCTGTTTTTATTCTGATTAGGGATGTTAACCGATGACTGTTTGACCAGTGGTTGACCGAATCAACGTCAACCGGTTAATTTTTTTTGGTTGTCGGTTAAAAAAAAAAATCAATCGTTTTGAAGCTGCCGATTTTGGAGCGGAGAACCTGGAATTCTGTGTTGTAAACGCTTGGGGCGTGCCATACGGTGTAAGGACGACAGCTGACAAATCAGAAACACCCATTCAGTCATGTCCCGCCCTCCCGCCCCAGTTGAAGACAGCTGACAAATCAGAAACACCCATTCAGTCATGTCCCGCCCTCCCACCCCAATTGAAAACAGCTGCCACTTGGCGAGAGAAAAGTGTAGACACAGGCTTTTTAGCTTACAAATTACTATTCTGTTTTTTTTTAAATTATTATTAGAAGGCACATCGAGTTTAGGCACAGATGCCGACTTTTTCACGGCTGAATCGTGCAGATCCGATTTTTTTTTTTTTGGGGGGGGGGGGCGTTGGAGTGTCTGAATAATTTCATCAGAGTAAATTCTGTATTAAAATTACTAAATAAGCAAATGCCATTGAAATTATTCAGACACTCCAACGCCCCCCCCCCCAAAAAAAAATCGGATCTGCACGATTCAGCCGTGAAAAAGGCGGCATCCGCCAAAAGGCGCGCTGTTTGCATCCCTGTTAAACTCAAAGGTTAACCGACTTTAACCGGCTAATGAGGCTCGGTGGTCGGTCAAGATTTTTTTTAGTTTTCGCCATCCCTAATTCTGATGTGATTGTGGTTCTGGTGATGGAGTGGAGCAGGGTTTAGATCAGTAGTATCGCCCAAGCCGATGTATTTTACTGCATGTACAAAGAAAAAGCACGGAGTTCCCACACGGCCTGTAGTGAATTTATTAGTGCTGACTGATCATCTCACCACTTACCAGTGCAGACCCTCAGACCATCAGACCCTCAGACCATCAGACCGTCCCCTTTCTCTCCATGTGTGTTTAATCACAGTGTCGACTCATGCGTTAATCTGCATTTATGATGCGTCACATGCAGTGTTATAGTTTTCCAATAAGTTATTAAACTGGATCGACAGAAATTTAGAATAAAATAATTTTTAAAAACCTCAAATAATAATTTTTTCTACATATGGATATCGTACAAAAATGGTGGAATTTTACATCATTAATGTAATAATTTATTCTTATAAGGATGTGATTTTTTTTTTTTATTACGATTTAAGTTTGTTTTCTATTTAACAATTTTAATTCTGTCTTTGGTCAATAAAATTGTATTGTTTTTCTGTAAAATCAGATGTTACCGTTTTGCCACATGACATGCTTTTTATATTATAAAGAAATTCCATGATGCGAAGACCTTTCCATTATTTCTTGTTGTGCAGAATTGCATCATGGGTAGTAAAAGCGCCGTGTGCTGGAGCACTGAAGATGTGTTGAGCATCTGAAGTTTGCATTTAGCATTGGTGCTACGCGGCTAATGTAGCTAAAGGAAACTGATAGTTACAAACTACAGACACACCGTTTAACAGTGATAGAGGACTCACTTGCATAAAACAGAAATCCGAATTAAAAATAAATATGCGAATTAAATCAATACTATAATATTCTTCGAATCACTTCTAATCTTTTGGCCACGCCTCCTGCCTGAGTCTGACGCTCATGAGGAGTATGCTGAAGAATACAAACCGAGCAATGAATGTTTTTACGTCTGTAGCGTTCTTTTGTTCAAACAGACTTTCTATGAAGCATGGTGGTGGCGGCATCACGGCGCGCGAGCGTTACTCTTCAACTCTTGGTTGCTTCTGTTACAAATTCCACTGACTGTTCCACGGCTGTTCCATATCCTTTCTGTTTTTATTCACAGACTGAACGTCGCTAACATAGCTAACGTTTTATCTGTTTGTGTAAAAGGTCTCCCTGTTAAACACACCTGTAACCTTTTTAACCTCAACCTTGTCTTTTTAGACCGTACCCCGAGAGGTGATGACAGGCCCTGTGGATGATGTTCTGGGGTCGGAGGTCATGTCCACAACCCCTGCACCTTCTTGTCAGGAGCTGCCTGTCAAAATGTACGCTGGGAAACCTGGAAAAGGTGAGCACGGCTCCACAAATACACACACGATGAAAAGCAGGACAGGAGAGGCGGAAAGCGGAAGATGGAACACGAAGGAACATGCGAGGAGCTTCAGGAATGTCTCGCGTGCTTTTCTCACAAGCCTGCGAGATCCCAAACAAGTCTGAATTTGGCCGCGAGTCAGGAACCTTTCAGAATTCAGCCGAGTGCGTGCAGATTAAACACACAGTCAGCTGGGTGAAGATAAAACATGGCAGCTCGGTCACCTGTGAACCTGTTCGCTGAATCTGAATCAGAATGAAGTTGATTCTTCAGATTCGTTTAATTTTATTATATTGATACTGTTGGTTTAGTTCTACACTGAGCATAATTATGGATTCAAATGTACAAAGCAGTATTTGAGGGATGTGTGAAAAAGGGGCGTGGCTGAAAATGTACCAAACCCAAAACACACACGTGATTGATTCACTTCCTGCAGATTGATTCAGAGTCACATCAAATTCTCACTGCAGGTGATTCATGCTCGCCTTCAGTTCAATTCAGTTTTATTTCCGTGGTGCTTTTAACGATGGACGCCGTCACAAATCAGCTTCACAGAAATATACACTCACTGGCCACTTTATTAGAAACACCCCTACATCCTCCTGCCGTTTTCTGCAGTTCTCTAAATCAGCCGATCGCTTGACATCAAATCCCACAGATACCAATCAAGAGCTTCAGTTAATGTTCACAATGTTCAAACATCAGAACGGGAAACATTGTGATCTCACAGTGAAACAGACTTTCTTTCTGTCACTGTGGTATGGGTGCTGGTTTGAGCCACATGGACTGCTGGTTTGAGTATTTCAGAAACTGCTGATCTCCTTCCTGGGGTTTTCACACACAACAGTCTTTAGAGTTTACACAGAATGGTGCGGAAAACAAAAAATCGGTCCCCTACGGGTCCATGTGGCTCCTGCTTATAAATAAAATAGTTTTCTGATCCCATGTCCATCCAGTAAATATCGCAAATATACATGTTATTTCCCAGCTGGGAGGTCCGTATGGTGAAATACGGTGACCGAGGTCTTGAAAGTACTGAGCGAGGCCCTCTGGGCCGAGGTCACGGTATTTCACCATACGGACCGACCTTAAGCTGGTAAATAATAATATATATTTTTTTCTTTACCAAATTCTAACAGAAAACGAGAGCGCCCGAAAGGGAAAACCGAGCCGAGCCGCCATTTTGAATCCTCATTCACGGCTGTAATGCAAATGGCTTCCTCCTCGGTATACAAGTGCACTTCCATGGCAGGGAAAAAACTACATTTTGCCTCCTATGTAGTCCCCTATTTATACAAAATTGAGTCATTCAGGATTCAGCCATGTTTTTGCTCGACGTTAGCAACAGTTAGAGGTTTTTAGCTTTCTCCTGAAATGTTTTATTCTATTTCTTCTTCCTCAGGGGAGTAAAACTCGCTTTCGCTGTGAACACTGTCGTTATCGCTATCCATGCTGTAAAATTAATGCTATTCTCCTGAGAAATGCTGGCAAAAATTTATAAGATTTTTGATAAGCTTATAAATAAATCTGGGCGGCACGGTGGTGTAGTGGTTAGCGCTGTCGCCTCACAGCAAGAAGGTCCTGGGTTCGAGCCCCGGGGCCGGCGAGGGCCTTTCTGTGTGGAGTTTGCATGTTCTCCCCGTGTCCGCGTGGGTTTCCTCCGGGTGCTCCGGTTTCCCCCACAGTCCAAAGACATGCAGGTTAGGTTAACTGGTGACTCTAAATTGAGCGTAGGTGTGAATGTGAGTGTGAATGGTTGTCTGTGTCTATGTGTCAGCCCTGTGATGACCTGGCGACTTGTCCAGGGTGAACCCTGCCTTTCGCCCGTAGTCAGCTGGGATAGGCTCCAGCTCGCCTGCGACCCTGTAGAAGGATAAAGCGGCTACAGATAATGAGATGAGATGAGATAAATAAATCTTATTAAAAAACAGATAAATGTTGACAAAAAATTCTATGTTTGGTGGTGTTGTTGTGAACGAGCAAGTCGCCAGAGGTCCGTAACTGGGGTCTGTATCGTAGGATACGGACCCACTCGCCAGCCAATCAGAGCGCAGGATTTGGACTGTGAAAAAAAATAAATACGTTATTAATGATCCTCGCCTCATCTCTTACAGACATCACCAAGCTGTGAGCAGCATCAGGGCTTGGACTATTTTGGTTCCCAATTTTATTGATTGTGTTTTTTTCAAAATTCAGTGCTGTGAACGAGATCTATTTTCAGAATAGTAAGAAAGAAAGAAAGAAAGAAAGAAAGAAAGCACTTGTTCATGAATTGTCTTCGAAGCATTATTTAGTACTAATGAGCGCATTTTGTTTCACAAGTGTAGTGTAAAGACTCTAAAATAAAAAATTAAAGCGAATAGCAGAAGTTTGATATCGGCTTCTCAGTGTATCTGCCAAAAAGCTCAAAAAAACTTACAAAACCTTTCATTTGACCTTTCAGAAGGACCAAACAAAAGCTGCGATCATCAAAAGGTACATTTTCTTAAAATAAACACCACTTACTGCATATCGAATCAGTAGCCTCAGCGAACCACGGGGTGAATTTCATTTATCTTTTTATCTGCTGATTATCTTCCGATACTACAAAGTTATAATGAGGGTTCTCTTATTTCATTTCTGGTTCTGATTGGTTCCGAAGTTTATCATGAAGTAGAACGGGTAATCAAACTCGATCAGGATAAGTGCTGTTTGGTTACGAAGTTTCGCTATACATTCATTATTGCATTCTTACAACGCCATGACATCAAAACACTGAGTGAGTGAGCGACAGTTCTGTGCGTGGAAACAAACGCCTTGTTGATAAGAGAGGGTCAGAGTGAAATGGACAGATTGGAAGGATATAGTAACTCATATAATCACTCTTTACAACCGTGGTGAGCAGAAAAGCATCTCAGCATGCAACAGCAGACAGAAGAACACACTGGGTTCCACTCCTGCAGCCAAGAACAGGGACTCAACAACATGTTGAGACTCAACAACATGTTCCTATTAAAGTGGCCGGGGAGTGTACAATGATATAATATCAGTGATGCAATGGTATAGATAATTTTTAAAAAGTAATTAGAAACTGACTGGAAGGAATGGAATTGATGTTAATATTTTATTCTAAACATTTTAAATTGTAAAATTCTAAAACATTTTTTACACACTTTTCTGTCCAGCTCTTTCACTGTAATTTTTTTAAATGCGTTTTTTATAAATACAAAATATATATTTGTAAATTTTTTAAAATAAATTTTCCTGCAGAAATGTTCTCTTTTACAAACAAAAATTGTATTTTTATGTAAAAAAACTTAAATACATTTATTTTTATAAACATCAAATAATTTATGACTGAACAGTACAAACCGAGTTACAGCTTGGAACCGAAATGGATTTTTTTTAGTCTTGAATCTGCACACAAGCACGGGTGCAGATAGAGGGTGGGACGGGTGGGATTCGTCCCACCCAGATTTAAATTCACCTCGTTCGGTCCCCCCCACTTATAGGGAGGAAAAAACGTCTATGCTGTCTTTCTTTGCATAAGGCAAACCTCAGGGAAAAATCAAAAGACTAATTACCATTCGGTTTATTGAGGTGCACAGCAGTGCATACATAGTTGCAACAACTCACATAAAACAAAACAAAGACTGATATTCGGTTGGTTGAGCTGCGCAGACTGCACAGGTTGTGAGCTCGAGCTTGGTTGCTATGGTTACCCACAGCAAGTTTGACAGGCATATCGGGGACAGCTCCTAGTTCAGGACCCTAACACGGCATGATGAAGGGTACCAAACCGAAAAGGCAGAAAACGATTGCATCGTTTTTTCAAAAAACGACTGTAAGTAAACTGTGCCTTACTTTATCATATCACCTTGCAATTTTTTGATAGTCTGTTCAAAGTAATGTCGTAGTGAAAGTAAAATCGTACGGAGTAGAGATGCCTTTCTGGTAGCCTCCTTCTTTCGGTGGTAGCCTGTAGATACAGTGCTCAGAAGGCAGTTTTAATGTTTAATCTGGTGTTTCTAATATATTCCTTTTGTCAGCGACATGACACGTACGTGGATCAAGTCTCAGCTGTCAACTTTATTGTTCACCAGCCAGAATGGTTACCATGGAGATATAAGTACTAATTCTACGGGTACTGCATAGGGACATAAGTCATAGAACACACGTAGTAAAATGAGCATCTCCCTTCTTAACAAATGAGAAGGCATATAGTATAATTAAAAAAAAATTACTAGTATCTATCAAAATAAACTTTGGACTTATTCATGTATTAATTCGTTGCCATCTATGTTTATTTATTTATACTATATATCATTTATTTATTTGCTACTGTATTAAACTGTATTTATCTAAGTGCTTTAAATAAACAAGTAAAGAATAATAAACACTTAGTAACACTGTAACAACAATAACTAGGAAGGAGAGGTTACTAGCACTTCACTTCCGTAGGTGTCTTTACCACACCTATTCCTAACCTACATGACCTACAAAGTCAGTCTGTTAGGCGGCTTGACAGTTCTGCCTCTCCGGGTGATGTACAGTTCACCTGGTCGAGCCTGGCCATGGCTCACACGTTGTCTGGGAGGGGAGTGAGGCTGCTCAGATGGAGTGGGGGACAGCTTCTCACTTGCAGCATGGTCTGGTGGCTCAGTCCATGGCTCTTCCTGCCTCCAGTGCCGGGAACAGTTGGCAGCTGGGGTGTTGTGGTGGAGATGCTGGCTGGTACGACGGTACTGCTTGTCTCCGCTGCTCACCACAAAGGATCGGGGAGCACTGTGCTGTCGGACCACAACAGCTCGTGTCCATGTGTGGCTACCAGGAAAGGGCTGCATTCTGACTTCATCTCCTGGCTTGAGATCAACGCGAGGTTTACCTGCTTTCTTACGATCATGGTGGTGCTTTTGAGTGTCCTTGGTTTGATCTAGCAGGCGCTTGACTTTCAGGGGGTCATAGGCTGTTGGAGCAAGGAGTCGACGAGCTGTCGGTAGGTTATTGCGTGGTCTCCTTCCCATGAGTAGCTGGGCTGGTGAGAGGCCTACTGACTCAAGGGGAGTGGTTCTGTAGTCCAGCAGGGCAAGGTGTTTGTCGGGTGCTTTGCGCCAGAGCCTCTCGACAGTCTGCACAGCACGCTCTGCTTCTCCATTTGAGTGTGGTGTGTGAGGTGACGATGTAACGTGCTGGATGCTGTAGCTCTTGCAGAATTCTCGGAACTCCTCTGAAGAGTACTGTGGACCATTGTCAGTGCGCATGGTTGCAGGGATGCCGTGCCTGCCAAACTGTGCTTTCAGTGTCTCTATGACCGTGCGACTGCGTGTGTCTCTCAGTTTGTTGACTTCAATGAATTTGGAGTAGTAGTCCACGACCAGTATGTACTGCTGACCCTCAAATTCAAAGAGATCAGATGCTACCTCCTCAAAGGGCAGCTCGGGTGTTTCTGTTGGCTTGAGTGGCTCTCTTGGAAGTTTGTTCTGAAAATCTGCATAGAGGCTGCAGTTTCTGATGACTTCTTCGATCTGTGCACTCATACCAGGCCAGTAGAGGGTCTCACGAGCTCGCTGTTTGCTTTTGACTATTCCCATGTGTGACTGATGGATGAGTCTCAGCATGTGCTCATGCATAGTGGGGGGTACTACTATTTGCAGGCCTTTGTAGATGATTCCATCAGACAAAGCAAGCTGGCTTCTGGAGTCCCAATACGGCTGAACGGAGACAGGCACTTCACGCCTGTGCTCTGGCCATCCACTCTGAATGACCTGTTGTAGACAACTGAGCTCTTCCTCTGTCCATGCTTGTAGTTCCGCGTACTTCTGATCGCTGACAGAGACGAAGTTCAGCATGGAGATGCACTCCAGGCCATCCATCTCTGTTGTTCTGTCTGGCAACTGTGCTCTGGACAGCGTGTCAGGGAGTTCCATGTCTTTACCTCTTCTGTACTTGACAGTCAAATCATACCACTGCAGACGAAGACGCATTCGTTGTATTCGCATCGGAGTTGACAACAGTGGTTTCTTGAATATGTCTTCGAGAGGTTTGTGATCGTTGAACACTGTGACATGCATTCCCAGGATGTAATTGTGGAACTTTGTGCAGGCGTGGACGATGGAGAGCGTTTCTTTTTCAATTTGTGCGTAGCGCGTTTCTGCATCCGTCAGTGATCTAGAGGAGAAGGCAATTGGCTGGTCGTCCTGCAGTAGAACTGCTCCGAGTCCAAAGCTGCTGGCATCACAGTTTTATCGCCCCACTCCTGTGAAGGACGGCCCCATGAGGACAGTTGAGGGTTATACCTGTTAAAACTGTTAATATTATAGTCAGGCTGTCTGTTGTTGCCCAAATGAGGATGGGTTCCCTTTTGAGTCTGGTTCCTCTCGAGGTTTCTTCCTCATGTCGTCTGAGGGAGTTTTTCCTTGCCACCGTCGCCACAGGCTTGCTCATTGGGGATAGATTAGGGATAAAATTAGCTCATGTTTTAAGTCGTTCAAATTCTGTAAAGCTGCTTTGCGACAATGTTTATTGTTAAAAGCGCTGTACAAATAAACTTGATTTGATTTGATCACAGAAGATCACGACTGGTTTTGCAGGGTCAAAGTACTTCAGTACAGGAGGGTGTGTGCACAGTTCTTTCAATCTGTCAAATGCCTGTTGCTGAGCTGGCTGCCACTGAAACTCCACATCTCTCTTTAGGAGCTGACGTAGTGGCGCATCCACTTCACTGGGATTGGGAATAAATTTTGACAGATAGGTCACAAAGCCTAAGAAGCGGTGCACACCTTCCTTATCTGACGGTGGGGGCATTCTCTGCACAGTGTCCACTTTCGCCGGGTCAGGTCTCAGTCCATTAGCTGTTTTCATGTGCCCCACATATGGCACTGATGACTGGCGTATGTGGCACTTGTTGAAGTTCAGCTTCAGGTTGTAGCTCGTGGCCCTCTCCACCACTCTGCACAGGATTGCATCGTGTTCTTGGACGGTGGGGGCCGCGATGAGGATGTCGTCCATCACGCTAATGGCTCCAGGCACACCCTCGAGCATCTGGTCCATGATGCGCTGGAAGATCTCAGGTGCGCATTTAATGCCGAAAGGCAGTCTCAGCCACCTGAACCGACCGATGGGTGTGTTGAAGGTGGTGAGGAAGGAGGACGGCTCATCCAGCTCTATCTGCAGGAATCCTGACTTGGCGTCTAGCACTGAGAAGACCTGGGCGCCTGGAATCATCGAAACTACCTCCTCAACAGTGCGCATGGGGTGGTGTTCTCTCTTGATGACTTTGTTCAGGTCACTCGGGTCTATGCAGATCCTGACTTTGCCGTTCCTCACTGCTGCTACCATGGAGCTCACCCACTCTGTTGGTTGTTCCACCTTTGTGATGTAGCCGTCATTTTCCATCTCGTGCAGCTTTCCGATGATGATCTCTCTCAGAGCGGCTGGTTGCCTGCGCACAGGATGAACTACACCTCCTGCACCTGGTTCCAGCTTTATGGTGTATTTGCCTGGCAGCGTTCCAGTGGTGCGGCTCAGCTCTGGGAAGTCGTCGAGTCCAGCAGGAATACACTCTGTACTGCCTCCAGGTCCAGCACTGGCCAGCAGGTCAAGGCGCGCGATCAGCCCCAATGCCTCAGCTGTAGCACCACTGAGCACATTCTCCTGTGCTATTTCCAGTATTTCAAACACTGCGGCGACTTTGGCTTTTGGTGATGAAATCTGCAGGTTCACAGCTGCTACTGGCTTCAGGCGGTGGTTTGAATAGGAGCGGAGCACTACACCAGAGCGTTGCAGTTCACCTGTGTGGCCAAGTGACTGATAACTGTCCAATGTCAATGTGTTGCACTTAGCTCCTGTGTCAATTCTGAATAACACTGTTTTAGACAGGATTTCTAATTCAACTACCCACTTGTCACTGTTGTGTGTGTTATCAGGCTTATACACAGAATTTCCTCATCATCTGGTGAATCTTGGTGTAACTCTACTCACAGTGTTGACTCCACGCTTGTTGCACACAGCCACCCAATGATTTGGCTTGTGACAGTAGGAACACACAGAGCCTTTCGCTGGACACTTGCCTTGGTTCCACTTGTGCTGCGGGTCTTTTCCACACTTGGTACAGGTTTTTGTCATAACTGATGCTGGTTTACGGTAAGTAGAGCTTGCTTTGGATGGCATTTTCTTACTTTGCGGGTTGTACTTGGGTTTAACTGACACAGATGATATTTGTGAGTCTTCCTCTCTGACTGTTTTCATTTGTTTCACGGACACTTCGTACTGCTGAGGGATTTCAATGGCTTTACTTAAGGTGAGATCCTCGCCTTTTTCGAGCAACCGCTCTTGGACTCGTTTCTCTCTCACTCCAACGATAATAGCGTCGATTAGCATATCGTCAGGTTCAGTGTATTCGCAGTCCATCAGAATTAGCCGCAAATCCTTCACGAAGTTATCGAAACTTTCCGTTGGCCCTTGTTTACGTTGTTTATAACGGTGCCTAGCAATCCTCTTATTCTTATGAGGGCTGATGTAGTTGGCAAACTTGTCCAGTAGCTTAGATGGGTCTTCTTTTTCTCCCTCAGCCCAGGCTAGCGTCTTGTAGACTTCTCTGCCTTGCTGTCCGATCCAGGTTCCCAGCCATCCTGCTTGCTGTTTAGCCGTTAGATCGGAGAGGGGACCATCTAGGACGAAGGTGACGTGACTACGGAATCTTTCAAACTCCTGATATAAATCGGAAGCGTCCCAGTCAATGCTGGGATGTTCAAACTGTGACAAAGCCATTTATCTCACAGTTTCTGTTCTTAAGTACTTCTGACACCATGTAAGATATTCCTTTTGTCAGCGACACGACACGTACGTGGATCAAGTCTCAGCTGTCAACTTTATTGTTCACCAGCCAGAATGGTTACCATAGAGATATACAGTAAGTACTAATTCTACGGGTACTGCATAGGGACACAAGTCATAGAACACACGTAGTAGAATGAGCATACATTACAGTGTTCCCTGCCATAATTTCAGGAGGCATATTGTTTCATAAGGAAACTTTGCGAAGAGTTGTTGACTGACTGCCACTCACGCAACACACAGGCATAGTTAGAAAGTCAACACATGTTGGGGGTGGGGTTGGGGTTGGGGTTGCTTTGCTGGCAGCTTTGTCCCCCCCAGTTCAAAAAAACGTCTCTGCGCCGCTGCACACAAGCACTCATAAGCAGTCTCAGAAATCAGTATGTTCTGCAAAATTATTCACAATAAAATAAATTCACCCCTTTTTCCTCCCCAGTGAAACAGGAGATTACTGTTTACTGCGAGTTGCTGTAGAATCATCTGGAAATAAATTGTTTTTGCGATTGTCGCTGCCACCAAGCAGCTCCTGACTGCACAGCTTATTATTATTATTATTATTATTATTATTATTATTATTATTATTATTATTCCACCGCCCTAAAACAGGAATCTTAGAATCAACAACATGTTCCTATTAAAGTGGCCTCTGAGTGTAGATTTTACATCTAGAAATTTAAACCTTTTCCGTGTTTGTTGGTTCCACGTATCAGCTCCTGATCCACACACTGCTGCTACGGCTTTCAGGTGTTTTTGATTTGATATCGGTTGCCGTGGTTTCACAGGTAGCACCAGGTGAGTGCGAATGTTTTTATCAGAGTGCAACTTATTCCGAACGTTATCGTGCAAACTGTACAGAAAAAACTCCTGAAAAACAAATGACTTGCAAGCGTTCAGGATTCCTGCTCACGGAACGGCTTCAGGATATTTTGTGAAATGGTTTTGTGGTCCATAATCATGTAATTAGACGGGCGGGACGTCTGCATGAAGTGGAGCTTGACTCTGAGCTCAGTTTCTGTGTTCTGTATATCCTGTAACAGTGAAAGGTCTTTTTTTTTTTTTTTGGTTTTCATTTGAAATCAATCTCAGCAAATCGAGCCTGATTTTTTAAAAATGTTTTGTGTTTCCTAATTTGGAGAAATGTTCAACCAAATTAAACTTCCTGTACCTCAAGTTCATGACTTCAAGTAAAGTTTGTTAGATAAATTTACATAAATGTACATACATTTCCATAATTAGAGAAGTGTGTTTACACTGTAGCTGTGTATCCAGGGCGCTTCCTCAGTACTGTGTGTGTGTGTGTGTGTGTGTGTGTGTACTGTAAGTGCTGCTGTTATGGAAAATTAATCAACATCTTCTGACCAATCAGAGTCCAGAATGCAACCGTGTTGTGATATGTTTGAAAAATGATCTGTTCTTCATTTGATAATATTATGAAAACTCTAGACGTGTGTGTGAACAAGGCACGTGTGTGTGTGTGTGTGTGTGTGTGTGTGTGTGTGTTGACAGACATGTGAGATGTTATGATGACAGGTGGGGGAGTGTGTATGAGGTAATGCAGTTTTTTTTGGATGAAGAAGTGACACTATCTCCTTCCTGTGTAACACACACACACACACACACGCACACTAAAAATCTGCCAGATGTTTGACTTGTAATGCTCCAGGATTGCTTTATAAATGATTAATGCAGTGTTTATAAATGTGTTATAAAGGCATAAAGCGTTCCTCACTGATAACACATCTAAGGGTAGCATTATGTAACTATTATTGTTTAATTGCACTCTGTGTGTGTGTGTGTGTGTGTGTGTGTGTGTAATGAAAGTGAAAGGAACAGCACAATTCCACATAGGGATGCAGCAGCTGCACGCCTCAGGGTGTAAATACAGGTGTGTGTGTGTGTGTGTGTGTGCGCGCGCACTTCAGGAAGAGAGAAATTCTGATCTGGCTTTAATCTGCCTCAATTACAAACATCCTCATTACATCACTAATGACTAATTCTAACTTCCTCTGAACCAAGTGAAGGAGGTGTGGCCTTTATATCTGCCAGTGTTAGTGAAGGAGGTGTGGCTTTTATATCTGCCAGTGTTAGTGAAGGAGGTGTGGCCTTTATATCTGCCAGTGTTAGTGAAGGAGGTGTGGCCTTTATATCTGCCAGTGTTAGTGAAGGAGGTGTGGCCTTTATATCTGCCAGTGTTAGTGAAGGAGGTGTGGCCTTTATATCTGCCAGTGTTAGTGAAGGAGGTGTGGCCTTTATATCTGCCAGTGTTAGTGAAAGAGGTGTGGCTGCTTTCTCAGTCTTAGTGAAGGAGGTGTGGCTGCTTTCTCAGTCTTAGTGATGGAGGTGTGGCCTCTGTGTCTGTGACTGAGTCATTATGTTTCTTGGACTGTGTGTGTGTGTGTGCGTGTGTGTGTGTGTGTGTGTGTGGTGCTTTGACACACTCTGGCTTTGTGTGGGAGAAGTGGCAGGTGGTTACCCACAATGCCTCTGGGCGGTGAGTGAGAGATGTGGTGCAAATTTAGTGTGTGTGTGTGTGTGTGTGTGTGTGTGTGTGTGTGTGTGTGATGGTTTCTAGCATCATTGACATGCATTTCTCTGAAATCTCTTTTTCTCTGCTGCTCTACTCTCACTGTCCTTATGGTCCACTTTTACTCTCTCTCTCTCTCTCTCACACACACACACACACACACACACACACACACACACACACACAGTGTAATGAGGGGTTGTGTGGGCGTTGAGGGTGGAGCGGGCCGTCAACTCAAGGGAAAGCGCTTCCTGCTCTCCGGAACATTCCAGATGGGCTCACACTTGCCTGACACACACACACACACACACACACACACACACACACACACACACACACACACACACACACACACACACACACACACACACACACACACACACACACACACACACACACACGGGTTGTACAAGTGCTATAATGTATCAGAAAAGGAGACCTGGAAGAAAAAGTGATCTAGAGAGAATAAAGAGGTGAGGAGAAGAAGAAGGAAGAAAATGATGGAGAGAAACCAGAGAGAACAGGAAAGAGATGAAGTGAGAGAGAGGGGGAAGGAAAATGAGAAAGGGAGAGATAGAGTAAAAGGAAAAAGATGGAAGGAGAGAAATAAATGGAAAGAAAAAGACTGAAAAATGGAATGAGGATGAATCGAAATGAGACAGAAAAGAAATGAAGGAAAGGTAAACAGGGAGAAAGAAGAAAAGAGGAGAGAGAGAGGAAAAGGGGAGTTTACTTTATTGACTTTTCTTACACACACGCACGCACGCACACACACACACACACACACACACACACACACACACACTGCAGGAAGTGCTGACTTGGCAGGGTATATTTAACACACTACTCTGTGTGTGTGTGTGTGTGTGTGTGTGTGTGTGTGTGTGTGTGTTCTCATGCATCTCCGACAATTAAAATATGGTGGAAAAGTTGATTGTTTCTCATCAGTGATGTCAGAAAGTGAAAGTGTGATTCATTCTACACTCATCACACACCAACTGTTTCACAGATTCTTCTGTTTTAATGTTGTTTCTTGTTGTGTCCAGTGTAGTGTTTTGTGTAGTGTTTTGTGTAGTGCTTAGTGTTTTGTGTAGTGTTTTGTGTAGTGTTTTGTGTAGTGCTTAGTGTTTTGTGTAGTGTTTTGTGTAGTTTTGTGTAGTGCTTAGTGTTTTGTGTAGTGTTTTGTG